>NC_069392.1:80147012-80449967 GCF_027475565.1 Acinonyx jubatus
TTAAATTTGGGTGTTATCGATTCATTGCTACTACCGTGGCCAAGCCTGCATTAAGAGAGATGTTTTGTTCCAACTGCATTCACATCCTTAGAATCTTGTCAATTTTTAAAGCTTTGAAGAGTTCAGTTTATAATGTATGGGTTTAGGTTTCAAAGCCAGAGGGAAATATAAAAGTATATTTATTACAGATTCAATTTCACTGAAAGAGCCTCCCACCCCCCCCCCAAAAAAAAAACAATTAAAAAATAAACAGAAAACAACCAAACAGATTTAAACTTCTTTGAATATATATTGTTTCCAGTTTAGAAATCATAATCCTTAAAGGGCAGTGACCCAGTTCTATCAAAGACTACCCAAGTGTTACTATCAAACAAGTGAGGATGCTCAGATGTTATTTTGATTTTCATTTTCAGGTCATAGAAAATTCCAATCCTCTGGAAATAGTAAGTCTTACCTTCATGACTTGCTTAGAATGCATTTGGCTTTCTTCCCACTCTATGGAAATGTGCCTTCTTCTAGGCTCTAGAAGAAGCCAGGTGCAGAAAAGCTAACTGAGTTTTGCCACCCTCAACTTGAGCCTGTACAGAGGCGTCATAGATTTTCAGGTTATTGGAAATCAATGCTAATAGGAATTCTTTTCAAAGCAGCAGAAATACAACCTGGAGCAGCCTTGCAGACACAGCTAGATTTAAGTTTAACAGACCCCCACTGAACTAAATATTGTCTGCAGAGATAGATTTTTGATCATGCTTATATTTCAAGGGAAGATTCCTACTCCTTGAATTTGTATCATATTTCTAAGAGTCTGAAAACCTAGAGAACTAATCATTCCTGGTTGATGGGACACAGAAAGCAATAAGATTTGCTTTGCAGCAACATTCAATTGATGTTTTCTGAATCAGTGATGCTCAAATAACAATGCCTGTTCAAAAGATTACATGTGCATATTTGAAAGCATAGTTGACCTGGATTTCTACTATCACAAATAGTAGAAATCCTCAAAATCTTTACTGGAAACACGTATGGTCATGCACACATGCGTGCATGTACAGATACTTCAGCAGCTGAGGCTTGCCCAGTGGACATTATGCAGTTCCAAATTCGATAGCCCCCAAAGAAGCTGAATTAATTTTGAAGTCCAAGAATATTAGAGGAAAGAAAACCCAAAAAATGTCTTCCCAACTTTCAAACAGCGTTTTGAAAATTAAAGATACATCAGTCCGTGGCTCATATTACAGACCCTAACACCTTTACTGTTTTACTTCTGGAATAATTTTCTGTGGTACAGCCTCACTTCCTGCTTCTAGCGCTATGTATCATTTCTAAACATGCAAATTCTTTGGCTTCCAACAAGGGAGTCCTGGAGAAAGTGAATCCTGATTAAATTGAAAGGCATACTAGAGTCGTATAATTGTTATGAATTATAAAAATGTAGCTGTTTATGCTTCATTTTTTTATGAGTAAGAGTAAGAATGCATAATAATTCTTAGGATTGTTCAAGTACTGTTCAAGGCATGTATTTATGTTTCAGAATTACACTAAAAGCCATAAATGGGCAGAGAAGTCACCAGAATGACTTCAAATACAACATAATTGTGAACATGCCTGTAGAAAAAAAGCAATTTCTATCGGTAAGACATAAAATTTTTTTATTGCCACACATTTATGTTTCCAGCTGTTTACATCCTAAAGTCCGCTACAAATGATTTTCTTAAAATTTAATTTTATACACAGTGCTTACTTTTAAAAATTGTAAGCGCGGTATTAGCCTATGACATTTCAGTGTTGATATAATGCATTCTATCAATGGGTACTGTTCTTCCTAAAGGTGGTTCCTCGAAGCGTATGGAGGTGATAGGCACTTGCTGCTTATGTTTTACAACTTTAGTTCTGAGATGACAACACGCTATCAGATTACAGGTCCCTGTCCATCGATTATGTCTATCCGAGAATATAATGGAAACCTCTGTCTTTATTTGTGTAATTGTTTTCCATGTCAGGGACCACACACCCAAGTGGCAAACTGACACCTGGAATTTCCTACTCCAGCTTTTTAGTCTGGAGAAATAAATGTGACTATACCAAAAATCTATTAACCAACAAAGGTAAAAAAAAATTGTGAAAATCATTTTAGTACTTGCCCTGCTTCATCTGATATAGGTATGTACTTTCTTTCTGTAGCTCTTTGTACTCTAACTTCTTCCCTAGTAACTTGGGTTGCTAGATGTCTGAATTCACAAGATAAAAACCTATGTTTTTTCTGGGTTCTTATATTCATTCTGGGTTCTTATAGTCCTTTTTTCTGGATTCTTATATTCATTCACAGATTTTTATTAAGGAGGGTCTGTGCCAGATCCTGAAACTTTCATGGTGATCAAAAGCAGATACTATGTCTGATTTCTTGGAGCTTACCATCTGGTAGATAAAGCAAATATCAATCAGTTGATTACTGAAATAAATATGAAGCTGAAAGGGCACTAGAAAAGCACAGTGCTATGAGAGGGTATGATAGAATAAATGGGGATGATCCAAGGCCAGGAAAGGCTCCCCTGGGAAAGTGATGATTTGAACCATTTCATGTTCAATGAAAATAGAATACAGCAAGGAAAACATCATGCCCTGTATATTGTTTTTTTTTCTTTTTAAAAATATTTATGTTAGAATAGTTTTATATTGATAGGAAAGCTGCAAAGATAGTACAGAGAATGCTCAAATACTCCACATCTATTTTCTCTATTGTTAAGATACTAACATCAGTGTGGGTACATTTCTCACAACTAATAAACCAATATTGTTGGACTTTTAGAGTGTTACCAATTTTTTGTGTGTGAAATGAAACTAAAAGTATTTTTAATTTGCATTTCCCTGATTAGTAATAAAATCAAGCGTTTTTTTTCTTTTGTGTTTGACCATTTCTTTTCTCATATTTGTAAAACACTTGCTCGTTTTTGGTGTAGATTGACTTTATTCACATTGATTTATAGGGTTCTTTATATAATCTGAACTCAGTCTTCTCACTCATTGTGTTTCACATATCATCCTAGTTTGGGGCTTGTCTTTATACACTTATTATACTATTTGTCTTTACTTTTAATAAACAGAAATTCTTCAATGTATCAAACATCTTTTTTATGTTTTCTATTCTTTGTATAATGCTTTGAAAAATCATCCCAACCCCATGATGCTAAAGGTGTTCTGTATACTTTCCTCTAAGTCTTTTTTTTCTTTGTATTTATCTAATCTAGATAAGATAAATTCTATCTTGTTCCATCTAGAACTGATTTTTGTTAATGATATGAAGTAGAGAATTTTTAAAATTTGTTTCTGAATAGGTAATGGATTGTTCCAACGTTATTAAATGGTCCTTGATTTACTCACCATTCTTTGGTATCAGCTCTTTATAATTACACTTCCAAGTTTATTTAGGTCTATTTCTTGGCTTACTATGCTCTTCTCTGGTCCTTTCTCTTTATCTCTGCCAAGATCAGACAGACTTTTTATCAATTCAGCTTTATAATAATCCTAAAAATCAAGAAGAGGTCATCTTTCTGGTTCTTCTACATTAAAAGTAGAAGTGTTTTCAGTATTCTCAGAACTTAGCTTCCTGATATCTGTTTCATTACCAGCTTGATCAGTTCACCAAAACATCCTTTTAACTGGGGTTGCATTGATTTTCTTTTTTTACTTTATTTATTTATTTATTTATTTATTTATTTATTTATTTATTTTAGAGAGAGAAAACGTGCATGAAAGCAAGTGGACGAGGTTCAGAGGGAGAGAGAGAGAGAGAGAGAGAGAATCTTTTTTTAAAAATGTTTACTTCTTTTGAGAGAGAGGGAGAGTGAGCAGGGGAGGGACATAGAGAGGGAGAGAGAGAACCCCAAGCAGGCCCCACACTGTCAGCACAGAGCCCGATGATGTGGGGGCTCCATCTCAAGAACTGTGAGATCATGACCTCAGCCAAAATCAAGAGTCCTGTGCTTAACCCACTGAGCCACCCAGGTACCCCTGCATTGATTTTTTTAAAATCAATCTGGGGAGATGTAATGTCCTCAACGTATTGAATCTATTTATAAAACAAATATAATAAAATATATAATATAATATAATATAATATAATATAATATAATATATAATATAATATGTATTTAGGTGGGCTTCTTTAATATATTTTAAAGTAATTTTATAGTGTTTACATAAAAGTCTTGATAACTTTCAGGAGACTCACTCCTGATACTTTGTATTATGTACTAATATGGTTCTTGGTATGTATTTTTAATAACATTTTCTAACTGTGGGTGGTATATAAAATGTAATTAAATTTTCATATTGATATTTTATTTAGCAACAAAGCTAAAACTTTGTTTGTAATTAAATAATTTATCTTATGGATTATTTTTTATGTAAGTAATCATATCAGCTATGAATAGTGTTAGTATTTTCCTTCCTTTCCAAATTGTGTGCCTTGTCTCTGATTTATATGTATTATTTAAATTGCCAGGATGTCTAGTACAGTACTGAATGAAAATGACATTAGCTGTCATCCCAATCTTGTTCCTGATTTTACAGTAATATGTTATTTTAATATTATTAATATTTTTAAAAGAATATAACTCTGCCAAAGTATTGATGACTACAGTTTGTTTCATGTTTGATTTCTACATTAGATCAAGAAATGTTCTTTGGTGTAGTCAGTGTTGTGATTCAAATGGTAAGATATGTCCACATTAATTGTGTTTGTTTTGTGAATATTTTTAAATGTACTATTATTAGGGCTAAAATGAATACTAATATATGCATAAAAATTATAATTCCACACATATTTGTTGAGTTCAGTATTTAATTTAAATCGAACATATGAAGAGTCTATGGTACATACATTGATATGAAACTTTTCCTCTTTGTAGATGCTACACCTTTAAGTAACACGTGAAAATAATTATTTTCTTCAGTATGTATTTTGTTATCCTGCATATGCGTGTGTGTTGTGGATAATAGAACAGAAAGGAAAATTAATCTGGGAGTGGTTTCTAAAGAACATTAACATAGAGGCTGAGTATCTGGTTTACATTATTTCTCTTTGAAAGAGAGAATGAAAATAGGGATACTATGTAAACTAATCTTTTAACCTTCCTTCTTCTGACTTTTATCCTTGTATCCTACTTGTTTTAAAAGTGGTATTCTTTTGAATAAAGAATGGAAATTGAATTTGGAAGAGAATGTTGACATACAAGTAACTGCTGTTGGCAGGAGCTCAAAGTGAAACCAGTAAAAGAGCTTTAAAAGGCAACAGCCTATCCTGTGGCAGATTTTACTTGTATGGTAAGACAGTTCGCAAGTTGAAGGCAGAGCGATCATGGAGTTGACGATAGTATTTATTCTCCTTTCTCTCTGCTTTATGTAAAGGAAGTAATCTTACATGTGTGGATATAGGGGTGTGGTGTGTGTGTGTGTGTGTGTGTGTGCGCGTATACTGCTATTTGTCTCTCTAGCTTCCCAGATTCTGCTGCATCACTTTCCAGTCATGTCCGGAAACAATAGTGATATTAAAATAATACTATTATGAAAATATCTCCTGGCCATGGCCTACTCATTCTGATATGAATTAAAATGATGTTTAAGACGGCTGACTGCAAAGTGCATGGAATAGCCAAGAATAGGCAAGAAAGATGTTTTTTTAAAATCAGCTATTTTGTTAAGTTGTAGAATAAGGAATTACATGTATTTAAACAAATTTTGCAATAAGTGGCTGGTGTTTGTGTATGGCTGACCCTTCAAATTCTATCCCATCCTTTCAAGATAAAACAAGATGGGAAAACCAAAAAAGAGGTTGCTCTAGTTTTCCAAAAATCTATTATTTGAGATGATTTTACTACATCTACTCTGAAGAAGCATAATGAGCAAAATTTTTTGTTGTTGATCCATTATATTCCAATAGACTGGGGCTAAAAATATCACAGCATTCACCTGAAATTCAGGTTTATTTTTAGGATGAGTCGATTGCATTATGACTATGGGTAAAAATAAAATAAATCATTTGCAAATATCTTGTACCATTCAGTAGATTGCCTTTTTGTTTTGTTGATGGTTTCCTTCACTGTGCAAAAAATTTTATTTTGATGTAGTCCCAGTAGTTTACTTTTGCTTTTGTTTCCCTTGCCTCAGAAGACATATGTAGAAAAATGTTGCTGTGGCTGATGTCAGAGAACTTACCACTTGGTTTTCTAGGATTTTTATGGATTCAGCTCTCACAGATAGGTCTTTGATCCATTTGGAATTTATTTTTGTATATAGTATAAGAAAGGTCCAGTTTCATTCTTTTACTGTAGCTGTCCAGTTTTCCCAGCACCATTTATTAAAGAGACTTTTTCCCCATTGTATGTTCTTATCTCCTTTATCATAGATTAATTGACTATATAAGCAGGGTTTCTTTCTGGGCTCTCTATACTGTCCCATGATCGATGAGTCTGTTTTTTTTACTAGTACCATACTGTTTTGCTTGCTACAGCTTTGTAGTATACATTGAAATCTGGGATTGTGATATCTCCAGCTTTGCTTTTCTTTTTCAAGATTGCTTTGGCCGTTTGAGGTCTTTTGTGATATATCTGGTAAGTGGTTAATATCCAAAATGTATAAAGAACTTATACAACTCAACAGAAAAAAAAATCTGATTTAAAATAGGCAGAGGACCTGAATAGACATTTTTCAAAGACATCCAGATGGCCAAGAGACACATGAAAAGGTGCTCAACATTACTCATCATCTGGGATTTCAAATCAAAACAACAATGAGGTATCACTTACACTTGTCAGAGTGAGTAAAATCAAAAAGACAAGACATTACAAGTGTTGGTGAAGATGTGGAGAAAAAGGAGCCCTTGTATACTGTTGGTGGGCATGTACATTGGTGTGGCCTCTGTGGAAAACACTATGGAGTTTCCTCAAGAAAATAAATGATAGATGCGTAGCTATGTTAATTGAAACATTATTTATAATAACAAGATATGGAAGAATTGAAAGTGTCCATTGATAGATGGATAAAAAAGATGTGGTACACACACACACACACCCACACCCACACACACACACACCACACACAGTGGAATATTATAAGGCCATAAAAAATTTAAAGCATGTCATTCACAACAACATGGATGGACCTGGAGGGTATTATGCTAAGTGAAATAAGTGAGCCTGAGAAAGATGAATACCGTATGAATTCACTCATAGGTGGAATCTAAAAGAACAAATGAATAAAAAAGCAAAAAGCAGAATCTGATCTATACATACAGAGAACAAACTGATGGTTGCCAGTGGGCAGAGAGGTGCAGGGGTATGAGCAAAATGGGTGAAGGGGACTGGGAGATAGGGTGTTCCAGTTATGGAATGAAAAAATCATGGGAATAAAAGGCACAGCATAAGGAATATAGTCAATGATATTGTAATAGCATTGTATGGTGACAGGTTGTAGCTACACCTGTGGTGTACACAGCACAATGTATAAACTTGTCAAATCATTATGTGGTACATCTGAAACTAATGTGACATTTCGTGTCAACCATACTCAAATAAAAAACTTAAAAAATAAAGTAAATCAACAATTAAAGTATTTTGAATTTAGAATGCAATGATTTTAGGGGTGCCCGGGTGGCTCAGTAGGCTAAGCATCTGACTTTGGCTCAGGTATGATCTCACGGTTCATGAATTTGAGCCCCACATCGGGCTCTGCACCCTCAGCACAGACCCTGCTTTGGATCCTCTGTCTCCCTCTCTGTCTCTCTCTGCTCCTCTGCTGCTCTCTCTCTGTCTCTCTCAAAAATAGATAAGCATTAAAAAAAGAATTCAATGATTTTAATAAAACATTTTATGTTCTTCTCTGTGTTTGAGACATCCCTCTTTTATGAGTTTTAAAATCCTCCTCATTCTCATGACCCAACTTTTCTCCCATTGCCTACAAGAACACCACAATCTGCTAATAATGATCTTACTTTCTTTAAAATACAATGGCTTCAGTGTGGTATGTTTTTTTTCCCATTTGTGAATATTAATTTCTTTGATCCTCAGTTTCCTATCTTTTTGAAAAATCTGAATAGACATTTTTGGAGCAATTTGGGTTTATAGAAGTTGAAAGTACAGAGAATTTTCATTTACCCCTCCTCCGTCCCACATTTCCCCCTATTAGTAATATTTTACATTTGCCACAATTGATGAACCAATCAATATCAATTGTTATTATTAACTAAAGTTTATGGTTTACTCTTTGTGTTTTATAGTTCTATAGTATAGGCATTATGCATTTGATATATGCATTATGTTTTGTATCTACTATTATAGTATCATACAGAATTGTTTCACTGCCCTAAAAATATTCTCTGCTCTACCTGTTCCTTTCTCCTCCTTCTCCCTGGTAATCACTATTACCCTGTCTGTTTATGTGAGTTTGGCTTTTTTACATTCCACATATAAGTAGGATCATGCAGTATTTGTCTTTCTGTGTCTGGCATATTTCACTTAGCATAATGTACCCCAGCTCTCTCTGTGTGTTTGCAAATGGCAGAATTTCCTTCTTGTTTTTAAGGTTGAATAATATTATACTTGTGTGTGTGTGTGGGGGGGGTTGTGTGTGTGTTTTCCTTTATTCATTCATCCATCAATGGACACTTTGAACACTTAGGTTGTTTCAATATCTTTGGTACTATGAATAATGCTGCAATGAATATGTGAATGCATGTATCTCTTTGAGATAGTGATTTTACTTCTTATAAATATATACATAAAGTAGGATTTCTGGAGAATATGGTAGTTATGTTTTTAATTTTTTGGAGGAAATTTCATAATGTTTTTCATAATGGATGTATCAAACCCCACTGGCAATGTACAAGAGTTCCCTTTTCTCCTCAGCTTCATCAACCTAAGATATGTGAAGTGATGATATCTGATTGTGGTTATAATTTGGATTTCCCTGATGATGAATGATATTGAGCATCTTTTCCTATACCTGTTGAACATTTATATGCACTCTTGGGAAAAAAATGTCCACTCAAGTCCTTTGCTTATTTTTTCAGTTGGCTTATTTATTCTTTTGCTATTGAGTTTTATGAATTCCTTTAATATTTTGAATATTAACCTCTTATAATTTACAAATATTTTCCCCATTTCTTTAGTTACCTTTTTATTTTGTTGATTATTACCTTTCTTGTGCAGAAAGTTTTTAGTTTGATGTAGTCCCACTTACTTATTTTTGCTTTTGTTGTCCGAGCCTTTATCATCATTCTAAATTATTATTATCAAGAGCAATGTCAACAAGCTTTATTCTCAACACTCAACATTTTCTATTTTACTTTCAGGTCTTAAGTTTATGTCTTTAATCCATTTTGAGTTGATTTTTGTTGATTTATGAAGTAAGATAATGGTGTAATTTCATTCTTTTGTGTGTGGATTTCCAGTTTTCCCATTAACATTTATTGAAAAGAGTATCCCTTCCCTACTATATATTTCTGGCATCTTTGTTGAAGATTAGTTGACCACATTTACATGGGCTTATTTTTTGGCTCTCTATTCCATTCCATTGGTCTATGTGATCATTTTTATGCTAATGTTGTACTGTTTTGATAATTCTAGATTTGTAACATAATTTGAAATCCGGATGTGTGATATCTCTGACTGTGTTCTTCTTGCTCAAGATTTCTTCAGCTATTCAGAGTATTTCTGGATTCCGTATCAATTTTAGGATTGTTCTTTCTGTATCTATGGAAAATTTGAAGAGGAGGTAACACTTCAAACTCATTTTATCAGGCCAACGTTACCCTTATATCAAAGCCAGACACGGATACTACAAGAAAAGAAGTTTACAGGCCCAGTATTCCTGATGAATATAGATTCAAAAATCCTCAATGAAATACTAGCAAACTAAATTCAATAGCACATTAAAAGGATTATGCACCATGATCAAATGGCATTTACCTAGGTGTCTAAGGATGGTTCAACATATGAAAATCAGTCAGTGTAAAACACCACGTTCACAAAATGAAAGATAACCATCATATGACCATCTCAACAGAGGCAGAAAAAGCATCTGACAAAATTCAACATCCTTTTTATGACCAAAAACTTTCAACAAATTGAGTATAAAAGGAATATACTTCAACATAAAAAGACAATATGTGACAAGCCCACAGTTAACGTACTCAATAGTAAAAAGTTGAAAGTGACAAAATAAGACAAAAGTGAGCACTATGGCCGCTTTATTCAACATAGTACTGGAAATTCTGGCCAGAACAATTAGGCAAGAAAAATAAATAAAATCCATGCAAATTGGGAAGGGAAAAAGTAGAATTGTCTTTGCAGATGGCATGATCTTATATATAGAAAACCTTAAAGACCACACACACACACACACACACATAAACACAAACACACAAACACACATTTAAAACTAATAAATAAATTTAACAATGTTACAGGATCCATAATCAACATACAAAAATCAGTTCTGTAGGTACACTGAAAAGGAACTATCCAAAAAAGAAACTAAGAAAATAATCCCAATTTATAGTAGCATCCAAAAGCATAAGCTATTTACAAATCAATTTAACCAAGGAGGTGAAAGATACGTACCCTGGAAACTATAAAACAGTGATGAGAGAAATTGAAGATACAAATAAATATGGAAAACTATGTTCATAGGTTGGAAGAATTAATATGGTAAAAATTTCCATGGTAATGAAAACAATGTACACAATCAGTACAGCTCCTATCAATATTCAGTGCTGTGTTTTCACAGAATGTGTTTATCTTTAAAAGAAACTGACAAACTATTTTCCGTGGTGGCGGTACCAATTTTTGCCTTCTCAACAGTAATGAATGATATTTCCTGTTGCTCTGCTTCCTCACCAGCATTTGTTGTTTCACTATTTTGGGTTATAGTCATTTTAATAACTATGTAGTAATAACACATTGTTTTAATTTGCAACTTCCTAATAACTTATGATGGAATATGTTCTTACATTCATTTGCGACCTGTGTATCTTCTTTGGTGAAGTGTCTGTTCCGATTTCTTGCTCATTTTCAAATTGGATTGTTTTCCTATTGTTGAGCTTTAAAAGTTCTCTGTGTATTTTGAATATCAGTTTTTTATCATATATGTGTTTTGCAACAACTTTCTCCCAATCATGGCTTGTATTTTTATTCTAACAGTATGTTTTGCAAAGGAGAATTTTTTTTTTGTTTTCATTTTGTCAAACTTGCCTTTTTTTCCCCCTGTATCATGTTTTGTTTGTTTGTTTTTTTGTTTTTTTAATATAATTATTGTCAAATTGGTTTCCATACAACACCCAGTGCTCATCCCAACAAGTGCCCTCCTCCCTGCCATTCACCCACTTTCCCCTCTGTTCCACCTCCCATCTACCCTTAGTTTGTTCTCAGTCCTTAAGACTCTCTTATGGTTTGCCTCCCTCCCTGTCTGTAACTTTTTTTCCCCTTCCCCTCCCCCATTGTCTTCTGTTAAGTTTCTCAAGATCCACATATGGATACTGTATCATGTTTTTTGTATTATATCTAATAAGCCATTACCAAAATCAAAGTCACCTACATTTCTTTCTGTTATCTTTTAGGGATCTTACAGATTTGTGTTTACATTTAGATCTGTGATCCATAGTGAGTTAGTTTTTGTGATAAGTACAGTTTGTGTTCAGGTTTTTGTTTTTGTTTTTGTGTGTGTGTGTCCTATTTGTTCCAGCAATATTTTTTAAAAAGACAATTCTTTCTCTGTTAAAGAGCTTTCATTTTTTTCCCTCAAAGATAATGTGACATGATGTGTGTTTGCTTATTTTTGGGTCCTCTCTTCTGTTCCACTTACCTACTTTTCTGTACTTCAACAATTTCACACTGTCTTGATTACTGTAACTTTGTGGTAAGCTGTGAAATTGGCTGCTGTTTACTTCTTTTCAATGTTGTTATTTATTATAGGTCTTTAACCTTTCCATATAAATTTTAATCAAGTTGTCAGTAATAATTTGTTGGGATTTAATTTGAATATATAGATCAAGTTGGGAAGAAATGTTATCTTAACAATATTGAGTCTTGTATCAATCAACATAGAATATCTCTTCACTTATTTAGATTTTCTTTTATTTCTTTTGTCATGTTTTTATAGTGTTTCTTATATAGATCTTGTATGTGTTTTGTTAGAATTATGCCTAAACATATTTGGTTTTGCTGCCAATATGAGTCTCATTATGTTTTTAAATTTTTATTTATTTTTTATTTTTTTTTACTACTTATTTATTTATGTTGAGAGAGAAAGAGAGAGAGAGAGAGAACAAGTGGGGAGAGGGGCAGAGAGAGGGAGAGAGAGAATCCCAAGCAGGCTAATGCTGGACTCAATCCCACAAACAGTGAGATCGTGACTTGAGCCAAAATCAAGTCAGACACTTCACTGACTGAGTCACCCAGGCACCCTGTATTTTTAAATTTTTAATCCCAATTATTCATTGCTAATATATAAGGAGGAAATTGACTTTTGTATATTAACCTTATATACTACAACTTTGCTATAATTGTTTATTAGTTCTGGGAGATTGTTTGTTTGTTCCTCTTCCTTGATTCTTTGTGAGAGTTACTAATATTTTTATTGCCATTTACACTTTGAGGAGTAAAATCAGGAATTGAATAAATTTGATAGAACAAATGGATATTTATTATTTTGTCAAGCAATATTGACAGAACATCTACGTGCCAGATACTGTATTTGATTTTGAGGATACAGACATGAACAATATGAACACATATGTTACATTTCAGATTCACATATAAGATATTTAAAAATTACACTACAAAGTCTCTTCAGCAATTGGTGCTGGGAAAACTGGACAGTGACATGCAGAAAAATGAACCTGGACCACTTTCTTACACCATACACAAAAATAAGCTCAAAATGGTTGAAAGACCTAAATGTAAGACAGGCAGCCATTGAAATCCTCAGGGAGAAAGCAGGCAAAAACCTCTTTGACCTTGGCCACAGCAACTTCTTACTCAACATGTGTCCAGAGGCAAGGGGAACAAAAGCAAAAATGAACTATTGGGACCTGATCAAGATAAAAAGTTTCTGCACAGCGAAGGAAATAATCAGCCACACTAAAAGGCAACTGACAGAATGGGTGAAGATATTTGCAAGACATATCAGATAAAGGGTTAGTATCCAAAATCTATAAAGAACTTGTTAAACTCAACACCCAAAAAACAAATAATCTAGTGAAGAAATGGGCAAAAGACATGAATAGACACTTCTCCAAAGACGACATCCAGATGGCCAACCGACACATGAGAAAATGCTCAACATCACTCATCAGGCAAATACAAATCAAAACCACAATGAGATACCACCTCACACCTGTCAGAATGGCTAACATTAACAACTCAGGCAACAACAGATGTTGGCAAGGATGCAGAGAAAGAGGATCTCTTTTGCACTGCTGGTGGGAATACAAACTGGTGCAGCCATTCTGGAAAAGAGTATGGAGGTGTCTCAAAAAACTAAAAATAGAACTACCCTACGACCCAGCAATTGCTATACTAGGTATTTATCCAAGGGATACAGGTTTGCTGTTTTGAAGGGGCACATGCACCCCAATGTTTATAGCAGCATTAACAACAATAGCCAAAGTATAGAAAGAGCTCAAATGTCCATCAATGGATGAACTGATAAAGAAGATGTGGCATATATATGTGTGTGTGTGTGTGTGTGTGTGTATTCACACAATGGAGTATTACTCGGCAATCAAAAAGAATGAAATCTTGCCATTTGCAACTAAGTGCTTGGAACTAGAGGGTATTATGCTAAGCGAAATTAGAGAAAGACAAAAATCATGTGTCTTTACTCATATGAGGACTTTAATATACAAAACAGATGAACACAAGGGAATGGAAGCAAAAATAATATAAAAACAGGAAGGGGGACAAAAACATAAGAGACTCTTAAATATGGAGAACAAACTGAGGGTTACTGGAGGGGTTGTTGGGGGGGATGGGCTAAATGGGTAAGGGACATTAAGAAATCTACTCCTGAAATCATTGTTGTACTATATGCTAACTAACTTGGATGTAAATTAAAAACATAAATGTTAAAAAAGGAGCAAAAGTGAAAAAAATAATTACACTGCAAAGAATTTTCTGAATTAAGTAGAAGGACTTATGGATGCAAGTAGTGTCTCAGCCCATTCAGGCGACTGTATCAACACACAAGAGACTAGTTACCTTATTTCTCACAGTTCAGGAGGCTAGCAGATTCTGTGTCTACTGAAGGCTTGCTTTCTGGTTCATTGGTGGTGCCTTCTTTTTGTGTCCTCACATGGTGTCGGGGGCATGGATATCTGTGGGGTCTTTTTAATAAGATCATTAATCCCATTCATGAGGTGAGGGCTCCACCTTCAAGACCTAAACAACTCCCTAAGATTCCACCTCCTAATACTATCATCTTTAGGGGTTAGGATTCCAACATAAGAATTGCGGGGGTGGGTTGGGGGGTACAAACATTAAGACTGTAGCAAAGAGTAGGGTGACTAAGCCACAGAGGTACTTTGGTATACTGATGTCTGAACCGAGAAATGAAAGAGTAATTATAATTAGCCAGGCTAGTGTGGGGGAAGTATTTTGAGAATGGATTAAAGACTTTTCAAATAGTACAAAGACTAAGAGAAAACATATAGTTATGAAATAGAATGAAAGCTTCGGTAACCGGGCTTACTTCAGTAGCTCTAGAATTCAGAATTTGAGATGGAAAATAGAGGAGAAGGAAGAGACATAAGCAAACTTATGTGGATATAGATGTTAGATTTATAATTAGGTAATCATGTCAGATATAAGACAATAGGGAAAGTTGGGAACAGTGGAGAAGTAAATAAAATGTTTTGCCTGGTCAAATTGAATTATTACTTTTATTACTGTATTATCCAGAAAAACCCACAGTGTGCTCCATTAGCCCCCAGTTTATGATTATTTAATATAATCACAAGAGGCTTCTCAAAACATGCTAGAAGTTAGAACTAGAGATGTAAGGGAGAAGGTTTTTTATTTTCCCCTCTCTTCTTTTCTTCAAGTATAAGCATTCTTTCTGTCCATTATGGTTATTATAACAACAACTATATTCTATAAATTCCCCAATTGTATAGGTGTCCAATTTCCATTCATTTCTTACAAATTTAGTTGTAATATTTGTACATTTTGCAATATTGAGAATAAATTAACTTCACATCTCAGTCAACATTGAGCCATTGGGTTTTAACAAAGTACCATGGTGACCTGAAAGCTAATGTATTTTCTTCTATTTCTTTTTCTGCGTTAGAAATAATGTTTTTATGAGAAAATACTTCAAAGCACTCTAATTCATGTTGCTTTTGAATTCACAGGTGTTTGTGCTATTTTTCATTGCTCAGCACACTTATTATAATTGTCCAGTTGTGGTCTAAATCATTTGGTATGCTAGGCCATTGAGCACGACTAGACTTGGGAAGAATACTTTGATGCTAGGTATGACTCGAACTTTTACTCCAGGCCTTTACAAAATCATCCCAGAATGTCTGTTTAATAAGTGAGATAAATCATTTGGCCTGGCTTCTAAAAGCTTGAAACGTTATTAGGAAGAAAAATGGAGGGCATGGAATTCACAATATTGTCACCACCTGAAGGATACAAGTTAGAGATAAACATCACAATTTTAATAATAACATGTTTAATAATAACATCCATTCTTTTCCCATAGAACAATATCCATCTTTCTACATTTTTAATTATACTTGGCTTTGAAAGACCTCATGGCACTTCTGAAGGGTTCTGCATAACACTTCTTAGGAACTGGGGGAATGATTTTATTTCCCCCCTCTATTTTATTCTACTGGGATTATAAAGACTTTATATGAGTTTTATGACTGCCTTTCAAGCAGTGCTGACACTTCAGTTAATGGTCTAATTTACTAGATTGAAAACTGTAGTTTATAAAGGGCTATATTGTAAAAAAATGCATGGTTGTAAGACTACGCGATACAATCACACACACCTGAAGGAAGATGGAGCTCTAATAAGAATGTGTGTGCGATGCAGACTAGAAACACTAATCCTCACAATATGCACGTAATTCTTTATTTCCCTCCAAGCAGAGATTTCGATTCACGTTTTGTAAGCCGTTTAAGGATGAGTGGCTTGTCCTAATTCTCTTCTCAGTCCTTGAAACACATAACATAGTGTTTCCCATATAGTGGGTATTCCATATAATAACTGCTAAATACATAAATGAGTTTTATATACATAGAATATTCTCCACATACCAGGATAAATCAAAGAAATTAGAATAAATCAAAGAAATTATGGTGTTCCACTAGATTTATTTCTAAGGAAACAGGAAACATTTGAAAGAATGTAGGCTTAGTGCATTATCATGAAATGTAGAAGTGAAAAAAAAATTGGAATGTCAAATTATTGCAAGGATTTGGATGCAAGTCTAACGTAATTTTTGTTAATTACCTCCTTCAATACCACACAAAACACGCTTTTGTGTTTTATACACACGATGGCCAGTATTATTATCAAATATATCTTATTATTAGGCAAAGTATGAAATAGAATCTTAAAATTATCTAGAGAATTTAGTACCTATACACTCTAAAGTCAAATAGAACAGGCAAGATTATACACTTTGGAGTTTTCATTAAGAGGAAGACATAGCACCCATTTGATTATTTCTCAGTCTCCCCTGCACTCACCAATGAAATTAAGCCACCACTCTGGCCTTTTCCTCAAGCCTTTTGAGAGAAATAACTGAATAAAAAGGGAAATTATTTTTCTAGATTCAAGTAAGTAATGTAAAAGATTATTCTGATTCTCACACACTCTCAGGCACTTATTAGAGTATGCAGTGACATGAGATAATAGATATAAAATGCTTATTCCCACACTAATGCAAACAAATGTGCAATATATGTCTGAAAACATTATCGTTGTTAGTTTTAAGTGGACGTATCCTTTCGTGAAAATTAGAAGTCTTAATCATTCCAGTCGTAGAGCTTAAAAATTAGAGACAATGCATTGGAACACAGATCAACTTCCAACCTGTCTACAAAAACATCAACAGACTTGCCTTTTGATTTGCTGGCAAGGGTTTTCTGATATACTGAGTATATCTGCATACTTATTACCTATAGAACATGGTCAGTATATTCACTTTTTCCCCCTCTTTTTAATACAGAGGCTATTTTCTAGAATTTATTATGAATTTTAGATTGCCTAATAGAAGTAATTTTAGTTAGAATCTTACTTAGCATAGAGAGGACTAGTCCTACAATCCTCCCGACTTAAAGTATTTTACATTTGTATAGGTACTGACCAAGATATGTTGCTTTTTTCCTCATAATTTTAGCTTGAGATCTCATAGAGCTTATAATTTCAATTGGTACTTTCTAGGGGATATTTATATTTTCAATTAGTTTTAACTGAAGATAGACTATAAAACAAATTAATGACATCACCAGAACTATCTACAAATATCAAAGAATATTATTTCAGTATAAAAGGAACTACAGTTAACACTGGCTTGCATAAATGCAAGATTTAGCAGTCAATATGTGTGCATGTGAGGGTATCCTTACAGCACGAATTCCATGTGTGTCTGTGAGTAAAATCACTGCATGAAAACATTCATGTCAAAGACAGTGCTTTCCCTTCGTAGCTGAGATTTGTTAGTGCCATTTGGTTTGGGTTCCTATTTTACTTACCTAGATTATGATTTTGTTTTATTTTTTTGGAGGAAGGAATTGATACGAAAGTTTACACATACCCTGTTATGTGATTCTATCTTGTTCTAAATGCGTAGCTCTTCCACTCTCTCTAACCCTTATGTTTGAAATGCTTTGTTGAAAGCAGCATTTTTTCTCTTCTTGCCTAATAGGCTTGGGGATTAAAAGCATGCAATTCCAAGTAAAGGATAAGGAGAGAAATGAAGTATTTTTGAGCTGAAGGCTATCATTAACTGAGACACTGCCGAGATTGCAGCAGTTCAACAACACCATGTCAACCAATAATAATAATAATAATAATAATAATAATAATAATAAATATAAATATATAAATATTATATATATATATGTTCAGGTATTGTGAAAGAAGTCAGTCTTTAAAGGAAAGATGAGCAATGTCAGAAAAAATCCTGAAAAATGATGTAACTATTCTGGTTGATAGTACAAATCATGAATAAATCATGTACTGCAAGAGAAGCATGAAAATAGGATGGTATCTAGGACATTGGATTCTGAATTCTTAGAGAAAAAAAAAAGTACACATATTGTCCTTGCATTTCCCACAGTAGTAAAAAGAACGAATTTGTTGAAATTGTTGACTTCTGTTGGACTGCAATAGGAGTGTTTTGTTGTCTTGATGGCTAGATTAGTTTATTTGTTCATGTTTTAGAAATGTATTCAGCATGCCTTTAATCAGCATCTTCCTTTTTATCCCAAAATGATTATCTAGCAACCTCAGAACACCTTCAGATGCCCACAGATCTGTTGTGTGATTTACTCAAACCAAGACTTACTCTCAATTAATTATTGAATATTCACTTTAATACTGACACTTCTTTTTTTTAAGTGTTCATTTATTTTGAGAGAGAGCGAGAGCGAGCATGAGCAAGTGCGCATGTATGTTTGAGCGGGAAAGGGGCAGGGAGAGGAGGAGAGAGAGACTCCCAAGCAGGCTCCATGCCTGTCAGTGCAGAGCCCAACGCAGGGCTCAAATTCATGGACTGTGAGATCATGACTTTAGCCTAAATCAAGAGTCAGAGGGTTAACCAACTGAGCCACCCAGGTGCCTCCTGACATGCTTTACTTTCTAAATTATTACATAGCCAATTCTAAAGGATAGACTCAATTTTCTATGACCCCAAAGGTATGAACATAAACTTAGAAAGTTTAGAGAAAGAGTATAGAAAATTCTTCTTGGGACTGTGATTTGCATCAATCCAAGAGTCAATACTTTACCTATCGAGTAAGGTATAGGCAAGAGTCTAATAGAAAAGTGACATGAAAATGCTGGGTGACTTTCTAGATCCTACAATCAATAAATGTTAGAATTCCTTAATTTTGTTTGTAATTAGATTAATTCCTATTATTTCATAAATTTTGGTACTTGTTTATACACATATCTGTGTAAACAAATCAACTTATGAACGAAATTCTCACACCATCGGTATAAACGTATTTCTGTTGATGTTACTCTCTTGTCTCCACTCTTACTTGAGGCTCTTCTGTGCTTTCCCTTGACCCTCTTTTTTAAACACATTATACAGCCACCAGTTGTCACTAGACTGTGTGTACATGGTGAATAAAATGAAAGGAAAGGCTATAATTGTTCCCATAACTGCTATAGCTCATTATAATAGAGCTGTGAAGATGGAGGTTTATTTGTTTTTGAAAATGTAGGTTTTTGACATAATAGATGAAAGCTGAATAAATGCCAGGGCTCGGTTTGAAGCCATACCTTCTTTCGTTACTCCATATTCTGGCTTGGAAAACTTCAAAAATCAAGCCTCTAACAACTTGTTCTTAAGCATTCAATTCAGTGCTCTTAATTCACAGACAAGAAAAGAAGCTCAAGTGCCTTCTAGATTTGTAGATTCTTTAGATACTAACTTGGAGTCAGGTCAGTAGTCATTTTGTAGGAGAGCATGACAATATCAATTCACACTTTGGGGGTTGGACCTTCAGTTAATAAATGATCTAAAACAGAAAATCATTAGTAACATAATATTCTGGAGGAAAACTTTCCTGTGTATACTTTGTGTTACTTCTTAGTTTAAAAGGCAGAATTAGAATTCATCTCTTTTTTAAAATAAAATACACATGTATTTTATATATAAAATATACATATATATTTAATATAAATAAATACACACACACATATGTATTTTAAACTTTAATTCCAGTATAGGTAACATACAGTGTTATATTAGCTTTGGGTGTCCTGTGTAGTGATTCCACAATTCTGTATATTACTCAGTACTCATCAAGATAAGTGTAATCTTTTTTTCTTATTAAAATAAAGTTTATTTATTTTGAGAGAGAGAGGGAGAGAGAGAATCTCAAGCAGGCTCCGTGCTGTCAGTGTAAAGCCTGACATGGGGCTCGAACTCTGGAACCATGAGATCATGACCTGAGCTGAAATCAAGTCAGATGCTTAACCGACTGAACCATCCAGGCACTCCAAGTTAAGTGTGCTCTGAATCCCACCCACCTCTCCTCTGGTAACCATCAGTTTCTTCTTTACAGTTAAGAGTCTGTTTCTGGTTATTTTCCCTTTTTTTTCTTTTGTTTGTTTTGTTTCTTAAATTCCACATATGAGTGACATCATATGGTATTTTCTTTCTCTGACTTATTTCACGTAGCATTATACCCTCTAGATCCATTCATATTACTGCAAATGGCCAGATTTCATTCTTTTTATGGCTGAGTAATATTCCATCATCTCGATATACCACATCTTCTTTGTCTTTTCATCTGTCAATGGACACTTGAGCTTCTTACATAATTTGGCTAATGTAAATAACCTTCCATAAACATAGGGGTACACATTTCCTTTTAAATAGTGCTGTTGTATTTTTGAGTAAACACCCAGTAATGCAGTATGATAATTCTATTTTTAATTTTTTGAAGAACTATTTTCCACAGTGGTTGCACCAGTTTGCATTTCCACCAACTGTGCATGAATGTTCCACATTCTCAGCAACACTTATTACTTGTGTTTTTGATTTTAGCCATTCTGACAAATGTGAGGTGATATCTCATGGTAGTTTTAAGATCACTTCTAATGATGAGTGATGTTGAACACTTTTTCATGTGTTTGTTGGCCATCTGTATGTCTTCTTTGCAGAAATGTCTGCTCATGTCTTCTGCCCATTTTTTAAATTGGATTAAATGGGGATTTTTGGTGTTGAATTGTGTAAGTTCTTTATATATTTTGGATACTAACCCTTTATCAGATATGTTATTACAAATATCTTCTCGTATTCAGTAGGTTGTCTTTTAGTTTTATTGATTTCTTTTTCTTTTTCTTTTTTTTTTTTTTTTTTTTTTTTTTGCTGTGCAGAAGCTTTTTATTTTGATGTATTCCCAATAGTTTATTTTGCTTTTGTTTTATCTTTATATGGCCTCCCTTCATGAAAGGATAATCACATAGAATAGAATAAAGTGTTAAACATAGCTTCCATTTTCGATGTGTAGAGAACATTTTTAGCAAGCTAGCATTATACTTAATTATGAAAGCCTGAAAGTTTGTTCCTTAAGATTAGGAACAAGATAAAGATGTCCATTATTTCCACTTTTATCAAACATACTAGAGGTTTTGCTAAGACAATTATACAAATAAAAGCAGGTAAGATTATAGAACATACTATCAATATAAAACCAGTAATATTTTTATACATTAAAAATGAACAATCTCAAAATAGCAATAAAAAATGACAAATTTTGTTTCCAATGTAGGGAAATTGGAACTCCCATAAATTTCTGGTGGAGTTGGAAAATCATGTGGCCACTTTGGAAATAGTGACAGTCCTTCAGAAGTTGAAACACAGAGTTACTGTGTGATTCAGCAATTCTACTCTTAGGTATTTATACCCAAGAGAGTTGAAACATTTGTCCAGACAAACATGCACTCATTCATTTGTGAATTTTTACAGCAGCAGTATTTTTAATTACGAAAACCAAAACGAAACTGGAAACTCTTCAAAGAGGCACAGATGCATATGATGGGATTTTACTCATTCATAAAAAGGAATAGAGTTCTGATACATGCTACAACACGAGTAAGCCTTGGAAATTTTTATTCTACTGGAACGAAGCCAGACACATAGGTACATATGATTTGGTTCCATTTATTTTATGTATCTAGATTAGGCAAATCATAGAGACAGAAAGTTAGTAGCTGCCGCCAGGCTTTGGGGGAAGGGGAATATAAAGTGACTAACTGTAATGTGTACAGGATATCTTTTTGGGTGAAGAATATGTCCTGGAATTAGATGATGGTTATGGATGCAAGGTTCTGTGAATATTCTAAAAATCACTGAATTGTACACTTTAAAATGTCAATTTTTAGGGGCGCCTGGGGGGCTCAGTCCGTTAAGCGTCCGACTTCAGCTCACACTATGATCTCACAGCTCGTTAGTTTGAGCCCCACGTCAGGCTCTGTGCTGCTTTTAAATTGGATTAAATGGGGATTTTTGGTGTTGAGAGCATGACACCAGAGTCTGGAGCCTGCTTCAGATTCTATGTTTCCTTCTCCCTCTCTGCCCCTCCTCCACTCTTTCTCTTTCTCTCTCTGAAATAAACATTAAAATGTCAGTTTTATTGTATTGAAATTATTGTCCAATAAAGCTATTAAAATGATAAGAATGAAAATATATCACCATTATACAGCTTAAGATATATAACAGGAAGTACATGGTGTCACATATGAAGTATTCTTGACCAATTTGTTTTATCTGACTTTTAAGATTAATTTACTATAGTTTACATAAAATGTAGAGAACAGAGGAATAAGTTAAGGTACCTCACAAAGAAACCAACAAAAATTCAGAATATAGAAAACATTTCTACAGGCAACTGGTCTACTTTGTTGCAATAGTCATTGCCATGCGGGTAACACCTAATGGGAAGTGTTGTAAGTGTTGTAAAGTTCTAGGTTAAAGAACTAGAGACACAATAACCAAATTGCTATGCATGAACTTTTATTGTTACCTGATTCAAAAAATAGCCTAAAAATATGTATTTTGGAGACAAGTAGGAGAATGTGAATATGAACTAGAAAACGTATTAAAGAATTACTATTATTTTAATACTACAGTGCGTTGTGGTCCAGTAGGGTGATGAAGTATTGCATGCTGAAGTATTTGTGTCTGAAATAATGTGATATCTGCATTACTTTCAAATGGTTTAGCAAGATGGTGTGATTCGTGGATGGATGGATGTAGAGAGAGCAATATGGAAACACACATATGATTGTTGAATCTAATAGTGGGTACTTGGATTATTGTATAATTCTTCCCAATTATCAGCATGCTTGAAAACTTTCAAATTTGTAAAGCAAATATCAAAGGAAAAAGAAAGATGCGTTGAATTGGCCTTGTTAGTAGCAAAGCACAAGGCAGGGATTTTTAAGCAAGAGATATATTAAGGAAATGACCTCATGCAAAATCTATGAGAGAGTGAAGGAAGCAAGATAGAGATATGAAAAGAAAAATAAGGAAGGATTTGATTTCAGGTGAATTCTGTCCTCAACCTGATATTGCCAAGCACTCTGAAGTATAAATTGCAACAGTCATCCCTACCTTGAAGCAGAGGAACAGTGTATTTATGCCCTCTTACCAGTTATTGGCTGTAGGCTTCCTGTGTTGGGGAGGAGCATAATTCTCCAGGCTGATGAGTTCTTTTTGCCCAATGGTACTTCTCAAGGGAAATTTACAGGTGGAAGCTATCATGACGGCACCTGCAACAGTTTTTGGATGTATTATGCTTGTAGCCAAGGTATGCATTCCATAGTAAACAACCAAAAAATGGACAAGAATGTATAAAACAGAGTATTTCATACATTGAACAACAGGCAGTGGAGGACTTTGATTCTTGAGAGAAGGAAAACCAATAAAGTGATCACTATGTTTGCATGCCCTACTGTGTGGAGACACTTTCTAGACAGAAGCACAGAGATGGGGTTCTTATAGCTTAGTAGTCTGAATACAGAGATCAAGAATGGAGTGTTAGTACTGGTAGACATTGTTAATACGGATTGAACACGCATGTATTGAGAATCTCCTAAATGGAGTCCACGTGCTGCAAAAACACAAGAGTTTTTTTAAACACTCTTTAACCTACATTTTTAATGGTTTATTTATTTTTATTTTTTTAACCTACATTTTAAAAACATTACTGGAATATTTGTATTCTCCTACTCATTAAGAGAAGAGGATTTTAACATCTGCCCACATCCAGATCTCATTGCTTACATAAACTATTGCTTTACATTCAGATGACTTTAATTAGTTTACTGCTTTTATGTTTTTCTTCTTTGTTTCTTTCATGTTCGTGTCCAGTCACAGAACATCCTTCCCATCCTCCCCAGCTCCATCTCAGAATCTTTTGATTAGAGGTTGTAAAGCAGCTTTTCCAGAGCTAAGAGGTAGGAGGTGGAAGAGTACAGAAAATAAAGACTCTTCATTTTAATTAAGTTAAATGGGTCTGACTTATTGCCTTTTTAGGTCAAAGGTGCAGTATCAACTGAAAAGCCTTCAAGGAGTTTGAAGATGGTTTATACACTACACAAGTATATGGCAGGGTTAGCAATAATAGAAGTACAATTCATGTACAGTAATGGGTCAACTTGAACAATACCAACATTATTATATGTGGCAAAAATTATATATGGATTAATGTGATGGGAGCTTGAGAATACATCCCTATAGAAGACATAGAACCAGTCCTTTGCAACTACAAAAAAGCTGAAAATATGAATACACTGTGTGTGTGTGTGTGTGTGTGTGTGTGTGTGTGTGTGTAATGGCAGACTTGACTCTGTGAAAGTAGTTGATGAGAAACCAGGAAGCAATACTACAAAGCCTGAAGTGTCTCCCAGCTTCTGAGAAATATTTAATGATTCCATGGCAACATGAATTTAATTGAAGAGGAAACCTCTACCAATTTGAACATACAAATATTTTATTTCGTAACTTCTGATTCATCATTGTATTATTTAGAAAACTATACCTTTTGGTCATTAAACTGAAAAATATATAGATTGATATTAAGAAACTTAAAGGCTAATGATTTTAAAGTGTCTTACTTGTTTTCCCTGTAAGAGATCATAGACTGAGAAAGACAAATACCATATGATTTCACTCATATGTGGAGCCTAAGAAACAAAACAAATGGATAACAAAAAAAAAAAAAAAAGGCAGAATCATGCCTATAAATACAGAGGGCAAACTGGTGGTTTCCAGAGGAGATTGGGGGTGGGGATGGGCAAAATGGGTGAAGGGGAGTGGGAAATACGGGCTTCCAGTTACGGAATGAATTCCAGGGATGAAAGACACAGCATAGAAAATATAGTTGATTATATTGTAGTAGTGTGTTATGGTGACAGATGGTAGTTACACTTGTGGTGAGCACAGCATAACATAGAGAGATGTTGAATCACTCTTGTGCACCTGAAACTAATATAATATTATGTGTCAACTATATTCAAGTGAATAAAATTTTTAAAATGAGACTATAGATAACAGTGAGTTAATAACATAAATTCTTATTCAAATTTCTTGATGAAACATTTCTTTTTACACTTTGAGGTTTTTTTTTTTTTTTGGTAATCATTCTATTTGAGAAAATGTAATTTTTCAAATGAATTCCTCTTTTCATATGATATCACAGTATATCCAAATAAGACTGGCATTAAATGTTTGCCGGAACCCTCAAATCTCACATATAGATAAAACAGTGTTAATTCCCTATTTGCAAGGCATCATATAGTACACACAGATTGTGTAATTCATAGCCTGCATGAAGTATGTGACTGAGTAGACTATGGCATTTTCCAAGATGGGATTATTAGATCATCTAATAATAGTGCTTTTCAAAAACTGAGGGTCTCAGAGGTTAAATGACTTGCCTAAAACCACAATCGTTAGTAGTCAAGTCAGAGTTCAAATTTAGACCTTGGGATTGAAGGTCTTACCTGCTTCTGCTCTGTCACCCTTCTTCCCCAAGTAGTTTGGCTGTAGCTGTCCCTAGAACTAATACAATTCTCATTAGATATTTTCCTCTCCCAGTCGTGAGGAATTAATCTGAGCTACTGGAATTGGTAGGGACAAATCTCTTGCCTTCCAAGATAAAGAAGAATAAGTTGATATTAAATTTCTGGGCCTGAAAGAAATGTAATAATATAATAGTAGTCAAGTTGAAAACAATGTTCCATTTAAATGATTGAATTTCACTAAGCTAGAAAGTTAAGAAATAATTGTTCCCAAGTACCAAATCCTACAACTTCCCTAAGAATCCTAAATATTTATATGTATATTTATTGCTCAACTGGAAACAATGTTCTTCATTGATAATGTACAAACTATTCAAGCCATTATCTGAGGTTAATTTTAAAGACACTACATATCATAAGTGGTGCACATCATATTGAAAACCTGGAAAATGATTATTTGCAAAATATTTAAAGACTTAGTGCATTTGTTGTGAATTAGGAAATACTGTACCTATCCCTGAATAAACTGCTTCTGTTTGCTTGTTTTTTAACTTGTTTGCTTGTTTGTTTACAAGTTGAATAAAGTTACACGTGACACAAACATGTGAAAGAATTATTTTGACAGCTAAATCACCATGTTAAACACTTATAAAATCATATTAATCAAACTTGACTATTCAGGATGCTGTTAATTTCACAAAGGGTAGGTTTAGTTCACTGTCAACAAAGTTGGTTCATTCATGTCTGAATGAAAACATCATTTATGAGAAAGTATTATTATAGAAGATTCTAAGTTCTTTGTTACAGAACATAAACAGGGCTATTTCTTTCTCCATTTTAGAAAGTGCAATTATTTCCAGCCTTCCTTTTTGAAGAAGGTTCTTTTATATTGTGTTTATGTTACCAGTAGGGAAGATGCAGACACAGTTACCTTTGGAGTAGAGTGGAAAGGGTAAGAACTGATTCTAAGGGTTTTCTCTAGCCTCAGGGATTCTGAGGCTTTCAGCCTTGGTCCATTCACCTTGTGACTGAATTCAAGAAATTATGAGGAGCATACCTGTATCAGATTCAAGATAAATGAGACGCTGGTTAAGGAATAAGCACCTGACCAAGCATTGCCCCTGTTGGTCAGGATTGTTTATTAAGTACAAGCTCTGATGAGAGTGCTACCTGGAGAAAGGGTAAGTCTTGTACACTTCAGGGATTGTGTTAGGTGCCTATCATGCACACCTGTGCATGACTAATGTGCAGACTATATGACTAATTAGGTTTGAACGCTAAAGGGGCTCCTGAGCTCTGAGCTGTTGTGATGTTTGAAGATGTGCTATGGTGTTTTCTGTCCTCCACTCTGTCTTATAAGTAAATATATTTTTTGCTCAGTCCAGCCTGTTGTACCTTATCAATGTGATTGTAAATCTGAATCCAGACCATGTGACTAATAAGGCAGAATTGGTATTTCAGGAGCACTGATTTTTTCCCCATGTATTAGAATAATGACCTGAAATTTTCTTACCTTATTGAAAATTCTGTTCATACTATGATTCCATGTATGCTGTGGAACACCTCTGTAATTTGAAATGGACTAAAAAAGAAAGTATGTGGAATCTTATTCAATGTTTTTTTTTTGTCACCCGTGCCCTTGGAAATAATAGTGGCTTTCAACATTTAATCCTTGCAATCAGCAGAAATATTTTTTCAGCTACATGAGCTCATCCTACCCTATTCAGTGGTTTATTACTCAATGGATTATGAGTGAGGGCAGCGAAGTGCTTTTCTAACAAGTTTTTCCTGTGATTCTTATGAAGAATCTCAAATGCATGAAGTTTCTTATTTTTAATTTTCTAGTTTACTCTTTTTATGTGGAACACCTTAAAGATTTGGGGGGAAAAGAGAAAAACAATCATGAGATGATCTCCAAGTACATTACTATTTCCTAAGAGGTATATCAGGATTCCTTAATGTAACATAAAAAATGGCTTTTATATATGTGGGTTCCTTATTTCTCCTTTGATGCTGGGGTGAGAGGTGGTTGCTAACAACTTGGTGTGTAAAGATAAATCCTTGTTCAGATAATTGCATGTCTTGGAAATCTTCGTGACTTCAGAAAGAAATACCTAAGCTTCCTGTTTCATGGGAAATATGAAGGGCCATATTACCCTGCAAAATGGATGGGAAAGGGATCCCAATGATATGTTACATTTGCTGTCAAAAGAAGCAGCAGGTAAAATCCTCAGCGTAGCATAAGATACCTGGGCAGGGACCACAGCAAACAAAGCAGTGAGTGTAGAGATACCATCCCTGGAAATCAGTAACAGTGCCCACCCCACTCTACAATTTCTCATCATGACTAAAAGTTTAAATCAGCTATGTTCAATCCAAATATTATTTAAAGCTGAGAGAAAATCTTTTTCTTAGGTTTTATACGTACAATGAGAAAAATAATTCAGAATGACTATGGCTGATGGATTCAATGAAATAAGAGATAATAAATTCACATTCAGTATTTTCTAAGTGAATTATGTGTGGTAGCCCTTGCCTTTCTTCTCTGTAAGTGTGTCTGTTTGGTCATTTCTGTTCAGAATCTGTTTGCATGTTTTCCGTCCATAGGTCTCTAGCTCTCTTTCTGAGCAAGAATGAGATTCAGAGTGGGGAGTGTTGTCGGGAGGCAAAGAACAATTAGTTGCCTGAAGCAAGAAGAAAATATCTAAATTCTTGGTGAAAAATAAAATGTATTCTGTCCCCAACTATAGAAAATAATTATGGGCTGCCTGGGTGGCTCAGTCAGTTAAACATCAACTCAGGTCATGGTCTCACGGTTTGTGGATTGGAGCGCTGCATTAGGCTCTGTGCTCTCAGCTTGGGATCCTCTGTTTCTCTCTCTCTGCCCCTCCCCCTCTCTCAAAACTAAATAATTTTTAAAAAGAAAATAATTATGTTAAAGTAACTCATTTTTGAAAAAGAATAACCTTTTTCTGCATACAATAATGTATTATTTTTTGTAAAATCTATTGAGTTACTAGAAAACCCTACAATTCCCAATTCCCAATTGGGAATCACTGGGGAGAAGATGAGGGGCCACTGCTTACTGTTGTTTGAAAAAACATACACACACACACACAACTCCATATATATCTAACCCTCCAAGCCCTCCCGTGGAGGTAGGCATTACTATTCTTTATTTTATAAATGAGAAACCTAGGGTTCAGGTTACCTAGTAACTTGCTTATGGTTGCATAGCTAATTAGTGCTGGAACTGAGTTAAAAACAAAACAAAACAAAACAAAACAAAAAACAGGTCTGCATGCCTCCACACCCATTCTTCAACATTATGATATGCTCATCCTAGAGACAGAAACAGTCTCGTTATTGACAGAGAAATTAAAAAAAAAAAACAAGTACCAGGCAGACACAGAACCATATTATTGTTGGGGCGCCTAGGTCATTCAGCCGGTTAATCATCCAACTCTTGATTTCAGCTCCGGTCATGATCTCACGGTTACTGGGTTCAAGCCCGACATTGGGCTCTGTGCTGACAACATGGAGCCTGCTTGGGATTCTCTCTCTCTCTGCCTTTCCCTTGCTCACGTGCGCATCTGCTGTCTCTCTCTTCTTTCTCTCAAAATAAATAAATAAACATTAAAAAAAGAACCATATTATCATTTAAGTTCTCAAATGATTTCTTAAAATAAGATCACTTTACCTGAGATAACTTCAATGAGTTTCTCTTTTTTCACAAAGTACATAAAATAGTTAAGGTGCAAAAGTGGCAAAATATTTTTCCATCAATGCCTTGAAAATTTAAGTCATATGTAAACAATTTCAATGCAATACTGAACATAATGGAAAGAAGTATTTCGGGGTGTAGGAAAGAAGAAAAATCTGAAAACTGCCTTTGACTATCAAGGAATATTTGACAAAGGAAGTACCATTTCAGATGGGTATTTAAGGAAAGGTAGGAATTTGCTAGTTGTAGGAATTGGGGAGTCACTTCCTTACTTATGCAAGAACAGAGATATGCTCTATTGGTACAATTAAGTATAAAAATCGTGCATAATTTGGAGGACACATTCACTTTTACAAATCATTTAAATGGCCCTACATTTTTAGGGGCTTATGTAACTTTTGAACCATGAAATAGACTGATTAACAGTGTGCAAGAATTAATTTACATCTCTAAAGTGAGGGGGAGGTTATTTTTCATTTATCAGCTTCCTTCATCAAAATGAACCCTGGCCTTCTAGAGACCTCTTCATGGTTTTGTCCTCTCTCCTGCTGATCTATGTTGCCTGATACTGAATTTAAGAAGACTCAAGATAGATTAATTAAATTAGCTGAAGCCCTTTGCAAAACCACATTGGGGGCAATTTAATTTTTCCTGTTTAGCTGGTTGAGGAAAGAAATTCAGGCACAACTCTATAAAATACTGTTTTAATTAGATCCAAAGAGGAATGTAGCCTTGGTTTCTTACTCAAGTTCCCTAATTATGAAAATTAATTTTAAAAGCCATAGTAACTTCGTTTTATGAAAGTGAAAATGATTGTGAAATTATTTTACATTGTCCATAAGAAAAAATGTTATGAGTTAAATTTTGTGTTTTTTCATTACTTTTGATCAGTAACAGTGTCAAAGCAAAACCAAGTCATTTTCGGGAACTCCTCCAATTAAAAAAAATCAGAAATAAATTCACATCTCAAAGTGTTACTTTTCAAAGCAGGAAAGGGGAACCACCTTGTGGCTATGTAACCAAATGAATTGCTGAAGAAATGCATGAGGATATTCTTGACAAATACTATAGTCTGGTCTATCTTTTTTCTAACGTATATTTGTTCATAATTGAGTAACGCAAATCAATAGTAAACAAATGCAGTGCTAGATTTATAAACATCTCCCAAATCTCCTTATATATCTAGGTAAATTGTCTGCTCAGTGAAATAGGTGAATGACTTCTGTACTTCGGCAACTTGTACTTTCTTATTCCAGCAAATAACATAAATGTAGATCCTATATGCCTGATAAGTTGCAAAACTAACCAGTTTTATGGTTTCTACATGTAAAATTGACTTAACCTTATAATCATGATGAATTTAGAATATCTTCACCATATCAGTGCCTTGGGATAGAATCAAAATATTGGCTTTAATACATCTATATGTACTATAGCCAGCTTAATTATTCGAACAAAGTCAGTTACTCTTGCCATTGATTGAAACATCAAATATGCCCAATCAGCATATTATAAAACTAAAAATGACACGTTCAAATAGATACAACTTTTAGGATTATTTGGTCTAGGGATATAAAAAAATGTCATTTGAACTTAGAGATTTCCTTGAATTTGTAGATTGCTTTGCAGTAATATGGACATTCGGCAATATTATCCCATGAGCATGGGATATCTTTCCATTTATTTGTGTTTTTTTTTTTCAATTTTTTTCAATAGTGTTTTAGATCTTTTACCTCCTTTGGTTAAATTTATCCTTAGGCATTTTATTCTTTTTGATGATATTGTAAATGGGATTTTCTTCTTAATTTGTCTTTCTGATGTTCTTAGTGTGTAAAATCATAACTTACTTGTGTTTATTGATTTCGTATCCTACAGCTTTACTTAGTTCATTTATTAGACCTCAGAATTTCTTTGGTGGAATATATAGAGTTTTTGATATGTAGAATATGTCCTCTGCAAATAGGGAATTTTACCTCTCTTCTTCCAATTTGGATGACTCTTATTTCTTTTTCTTGACTAATTGCTCTGGCCAAGACTTCCAGTACCAAGCAGAAGACAATGGGCATCTTTGTCTTGTTTTGGATCTCAGAGAAAAAATTTTCAGTTTTTTATCAGTCAGTGTGATGTTTGCTATGGGTTTGTCATATGTGGCCTTTGTAATGTTGAGGTGTATTTTCTCTAGGCCCACTTTGTTGAGTGTTTTTATCATAAGTGGCTGTTAAATTTTGTCAAATGTTTTTTTGTGCATCTACTGAGATTATATGATTTTTATCCTTCATTTTGTTAGTGTGGTGCAACATATTGATTGGTTTTTGGATGTTAAACCATCCTTGCATCCCTGAAATAAATCACACCTGGTCTTGATGTATGATCCTTTTAATGTATTAAATTTGGTTTGCTAATATTTTGCTGAGGACTTTTGCATCTATGTTTATCAGCCATATTAGCCTAAAAATTTCTTTTCTAGAGTCATTTTTATCTGGTTTTGATATCAAGATAATGTCGGACTCATAAAATGAGTTTGGAAGGTTTCCTTCCTCACTTTGAGAAGGATTGGTATTAATTCTGTGAGTGTTCGGTAGATTTCACCAGTGAAGCCAGTTTGTTCTGGATTTTTGTTTATTGAGAGCCTTTTGATTACTGATTCAATCTCTACACTAATAATCCATCTATTCAGGTTTTCTATTTCTTCACAATTTAGTTTTGGAAGATTGCATGTGTCTAAGAAATTATCAATTTCTTCTATGTTGTTCATTTTGCTAGTATATAATTGTTCCTGTTATTTTTTTTTTAATTTTTTTAATGTTTATTTATTTTTGAGACACAGAGAGACAGAACATGAATGGGGGAGGGTCAGAGAGAGAGGGAGACACAGAATCTGAAGCAGGCTCCAGGCTCTGAGCTGTCAGCACAGAGCCCAACGCGGGGCTCGAACTCACGGACCGTGAGATCATGACCTGAGCCAAAGTTGGACGCTTAACCGACTGAGCCACCCAGGCGCCCCTGTTATTTTCTTATAATCTTTTGTATTTCTATGGTATCAGTTGTTATTTATCTTTAATTTCTGATTTTATTTGAGTCTTCTCTCTGTCTTATTTATTATTATTACTATTTATTTAAAAAAATTTTTTTTTGGTGAGCCTGTTTGCCAAGTTTGTTTACCCTTTCAAAAAAATTTTTTTTCAACGTTTATTTATTTTTGGGATAGAGAGAGACAGAGCATGAACGGGGGAGGGGCAGAGAGAGAGGGAGACACAGAATCGGAAACAGGCTCCAGGCTCCAAGCCATCAGCCCAGAGCCTGACGCAGGGCTCGAACTCACGGACCGCGAGATCGTGACCTGGCTGAAGTCGGACGCTCAACCGACTGCGCCACCCAGGCGCCCCTGTTTACCCTTTCAAAGAGACAGTTCTTAGTTTCATTGGTCTTTTCTATTTTTTTTTATTTTAGCCTCTATTTCACTTCTTTATGCTTTGATCTTTATTATTTCTTTTCTTCTGCTTTGTTAATCTCTTCCTATTAAGTATAAAGTTAGGATATTTATTTGAGATTTTTCTTGTGTGTTGAAGTAGATCTGTATCAGAGAATTCATTTTCAATTCATTAGATGCTAAACTTCATTAGTGAATGAAGAAATTGAAAGTGTCATATTAAAATAGAGATAGATGGTTAGATACATAAAAGCACTGAGCTGACCTTTATGATTATTAAGTATTATCTTGATGTTTATATTTGTCTCACTGTTGTGGAGTGAAACATCACCTCATGAACATTGTCTGAGGAGAGATCAGTAGTGCACCACAATGACAAAAATTTAAATTTCTATCTTACTTATTTATATTTTTTAAAAGGAGCAATGACTAAAAACATTTCTTAAAACTGGTTTTCTTAATCTTTCACTGTTCACATCTATAAAGTCTCTAGGACTGAATTTATTATTTCAACTTTGTGGATTAAATTACCTTGACATGTCTCCAGTTTTCCATCTTGTGTTTTAAACAGCTTGCTATCGGATTATCTCCTTACCACCTATAGCTCAAGAGGCATTATCTTCATGAGGAGAGTTGACCTCAGTAAAAGTTGTGGAACTTAATTCAGGCAAGATGAGAATTAAGCTTTATAATTATGCATTAAATTCTAATATTTCCCACATAAAATAACTTTCCCAGTATTCGTAATTATGATATTCTTATTGCTATTGGCTATATTACAAGAGACTATCTGATATTGAACTCCATGAAAGCAATCATAGCAGTTGCTTTCCTGAAGTGTTTATATAGGTTAAAAATGATTTTTTTCTCATACAATAGAGTTGTGAAAAGCTCAGTCCAATTGCACTTTAGGTAATTTTCTCCTTGCCAAATAATTTTCTACTCATCTCAAAAAGTTAAAGTTACCAGTTGTTTATACACACACCACACACACACACACACACACACACACATGCACACACACTTTGCATAAGCCAAAAAGAATTAGGTAATTAACTAATAGTTTCTTAATAAATAAAAATGTTATAAATAAGCCTGGGAAAATAATTAAAATCAGAACCAACACAGAACTTTTTTTCTCATTCTAAGAAATCCCCCCTAAAAAGTAGGCATGTTCATTTATGGAAAGACATGTTGATATTATAACTACAGACAGTATTTTAAATAATAGTTTTTAGGTGTTTTGCCAGAAAATGACAATAATGCCATTGATCTAGTGGAAAGTATTTCACCTCATTTTCATAAATACTTATTCATTTACTTGTTTAATGTAGTAATAATCTAATGATATAAATATATCCAAATATAAATAATTTTTTACATTTACCTTTATAAAAGAATGAATATTTGTAAGCTTTTCATTTTGGAACTGGAATTTTGTGAATTAAGTTTACAAGAGGTAGAATCTTATTTTTTTCTGATTTATAATTGCATATAAGATAAATACATAAATTTGAAACAATAACGGAATTATTATAGAGGGCTGGAACTTTTAGAATATCCTTAAGTGTAAGCTTATACCAACAATGCCTTAATGACACTACTGTGTTTGAGGGTATTTGTGTTGCTTTAAAACCATTTATTTAATTTAATTTCACAAATACCTAAGGAAGTATGTATGATTTTACCTATTTTCCTTAAGTGGGTAAGATAGCAAATAGTCAGTGTGAACTGTTATATGCTCAACATTTATAATGAATTGATTTAAGATCATTTTGGACTTTGAGAAATGAAAAAAAAAATAGCTACACTCTAATATATTACTTAACCACATAAGTAGCATGCATTTTCAGTGCTAAAAATAAGGCCATGAAACATCAACACTAGTATATTATTTATGCTTAAGTATTAATTGCTTGGGGATATAAAATGTCATTATTTATTTTTATACTAGCTAACTGAAGTGGAAAATGGAGATAATTCCCACAAGCAGAATTCACATTTGCTTCAATTATATGGATACTTCAGATGAAAATAATTAAATAAATTTTATGTTATAATTACTACACCCTTCAACTTTATATCTTGATACAACTTTCATATCCATTTCCAAGGTTAGGGACATTTTGTTTGTTTATTTTTCTTAGCACAATATGTTGCATTTTATGAAGATATATGTTCTAAAATTAAGTCTGGAAATCTTAGTTATCAAAGGCACTGTAAGAAATGGGATAATAGTATCAAAGTTATTAGGAGAAGGTATAAGCCATTGGTGGCATATACAAATAAGCATCTTAAAGATAGTCTTTTAAAAATGGACTCTTTCAAAGGTCATTGTTTAATGTATCTCATGAAACCAAATGGAATTTTGGAAGTAAACATCAACAGTTACTTGGCAGAACATGTGGTTTAAAGATTTCTTACACGAGGCAACAATGTTGCACAGCTTTACAAGGGCATAAATATAATTTAACACACAGTGATATAAACCTTAACTTGATTTGTGACTGCTGACAGTATCTAAACAGAAGAAATAAAGGCAACAAGGTTTCCCTAGTGGTTGGAATGCTTAATGTTAATAATACCTGGTGCATGTATTTTTTTTTTTTTTACCTGTATCATAGAGGTTTTCCTCCATTATTTCCAATATTCTCTGCATCACAATTCAAGGGCATTAATATTTGAGGCATATTTTTGCTAATCCTCTTTTTCCATAGTTGTGGCAGTATTTGGGATAAAGAATATATTTTCTCCCAAGTCATGGGAGACTAGTTTATGTTGATGTCCAAGTGTTCTTATATAAAATAATATAAATGGATTAGCATTGCTGTTTTTGTCTTATTTAGAACTTTTAAAAATTGAAAGACTGTTTAACAACAAAATTGTCATAAATAACTGAATATATATATTTGACTATTAAGTATTCATTCAATAAGTATGTCTCAATTAATGGACCGCAGTGCACAATAAATGTTAGTATATCAGTTAGGTCACCGAAGAGAATTGCATTATTAACATTCATTAACTTTGTAACAGATAACTTAATTGTACAAATAACCCAAAGCTATGTAATTAGGATGTGATTATATTCTCATTTCTTTATGACAGAATGAACTTAGAGTTCAAGCAACTGATGCAAGTAAAAAGGAGAATGTAAAATGAGGTTATAAATCAACTATTAAACACTTATCCTCCTTTGCTACTGACTAAGTATAAAGGGATGCTTTAATTCTCAGTGTTTTATAACAATTTCCTAGTAAATGACTTTGTGGAATTGAGCCCAATAATAGTCCCTCTTTTCTCATTACGGTCAAAATGTTCTTTCTTTTTTCATTATTTGGAAACGTTGGGACTGTTTCCCTGCTGCTGCAGTTGTGTTTCTATTCGGAAGCTAAAATAAATAAAATTTAAGCATGAGTATGGATTACCTCCTTTTTTTCAACCTTCATTGTAAATCTTCATTTCCTGGGGGAGAGAGAAGTAATCATTTCTGAAGGACTAATTAGTCTTAATTCTTTCCTTGGACAAAGAGATGTTAAAGATGCCAGCATCTGGTAAGGGCTGATGAAAGCTTAACCCCTGTTTCAGGAAAAGTACTGGTGCTCACCTGGTGCCCATACGCCTGTGCTTCGACATTCTGGGAAGGGACATCTGTATCAACAAAGCCAGTGTAGTGGAAACAGCAACAATTTGTTCTCTCTGTCTCTCTCTCTCTCTCTCTCTCTCTCTCTCTCTCTCTGTCTCTCTCCCTCTGTCTGTGTCGAGTGTGGCAAGGAATTTTTTCACTCCATAATATGCAGAACTTAGCATTTTGTATACTTCAATTTGAATGAAGAACCAGTTTGACAAATCAATTGAAGTAAGATAGATATATCTTAACCCAGAATTACTGAAAATAATACAATAAGAAGTCATGAGTTAAACTTCCTGACTCCTAAATCAGGGAGTGCTAAATTGGTGGTACAATCTAATTCCTAACAGATCAGTGTGTGTGTGTGTGTGTGTGCGCGCGCACGCGTGTGTGTGTGTGTGATTTCCTCTATCACTGGTCTTTTGTAGTCCACAAGTTTGCTAAGCATATGTGAACTTACCTCTTTTTCAGATACCTATTTGAGTATGTTTTAAATTTTAGATGTATGTGGAGAGTCAGTGTGCCTTTTATGCCTGCCTTCCACCAAAAGCCCCCAGGTCTGCCTCACTAAGAAGAGGTGATATGCACCCAGATCTTCAATATGTCTGACCCCAGGCAACCATTCTTCATTTCTCTTTCTCTTTGAACATATTTTGCTGTGTGCGTTTGTTTCATTAATGTCATGCTTACTCACTTTTAACAAAGAGGTGGATGTTTGGAACGGCTCTCAAGAGATATGTGTTTTGACTCTCCCTAGTAGCTCCAGAGGCAGAAACTCCAAAGGTTTGAAGATGTAATTTTACCCCTAATGTCAAGGTGAATGGTTATTTAGAGTATTTTACTGTGGTAACAGATCTATTTTATTTAATTTTTTTTTTAGTTTTTAACATTTTAAGTGAAAAATAATATATATATATCTACATATCTATATCTATATGTATAGATATAGATATATATATAGATACACAGAGAAGCATAGATGCTATAAAACATCTTTAAATTAAATTTTTGAAAGTGGAACACACTAGTTTAATCAGACATAAATCAAGGATTGAAACATCAACATCTCACAAGTCCTTCCCATTTGCTACTGACTCAAGAATAGTCATGATTTGGACTTCTAGCAGTATAGATTTTTTTTGCCCTTTTTTTTCTTTTTATATGAATCATACCTTATTTTGTCAGTGGCTTCTTTTTATTCCATACTATATGCAGCTCATCTAAATTTTTGCATGTGGTTGTAATCTTTCATTCTTTTTGTTAAATAGTATGTCATTATGTGAATAAGCCATCATTTATAGCTACTATATTACTGATGAACATCTGGGTTACAGCTAGGGTCCAGGTATTGTGAATAGTACATTTTTTAAATTAGTGTATACATTTCTCTTGGGTCCATGCCCAGGAGTAGAATTATGTTGCATTCTGTTTAGATATTTAGTTGTTTTTATAGAGATTATTTCACAGTATACAAAAAACGTGTGAGTAGTGTATGGAAATTCTTGCTAACTCTACATGTATGCCAAATACTTGGTATTTTCTGTCATTCTCATTTTAGCCATTCTAGTGTCCAGAGTGGTATGGCATTGTGGCTTTAATTTGGATTTCCCTTACCAGAAGTGAAGTTGAGCACATTTTCATGTCAGTGTTTCCCCAGATTTGAATAAATCAGTTCACCAAGTCAACGTGGAGGCCTTGTCCTGGCTACTTGATTTTGGAAAACGTATTTCTAAAGGTTTTTTGAAGCATTCAAAAGCTATTAAAATCCTAACCTGTTCAGTGGATTGCATCCATGTCTAAAGACTTTGGCAGGGTTTAGTCTATGCAGACATTTTATCTTTTTAGATAAAAGATTTACTATTAAAGCAATTCTTTGTTGCATTTTAGCCCTTTCAGGTAACATGAGCACATCAATGATAAGCATGGTCCACAGGTCCTACAGGTTACCTTTTGTGGGCCCAGGAGGGCTCCGTGACTGGGCAAACAGGTACTCTGATGGATGGTCGCATGAAGTCTCCCATGGTATCTGAAAACTTATAGAAAAACGTATGGTGATACTGCTAGGGGCCTTAGAAAAAACAAATAAAAGCATTGCAGATTGAAAACAACACTTCAAAAGTTTCTTTCAGTAAAGAGAGTAATGAGTATTTCAATGTGAAGTATTACTTGACTCATTTTTTATTATGTCTAGTACTTTTCAATAAATAGAGTAACAGCATTACTTCAAGATCTATTGAATGTGGAATCAAAATGATAAAAGGCTATCAAATCTCTATTCGTTGATAATAAAAGTATAATGTGTCTTTTAAGTGGATGTTTTTTGTACTTGAATGGCAATTAAGGACTACCACTTGGCAGGTAAAAGACAGTGGGTCTCTTTATTTTCGTGGGGGTGCATAACTATTGCTTTCTGTTCTAAATTCCATAATGTTTGAATGTTTACAGAGAATGAAACATGTAAACACAAGACATGCTTTTTATTTTATTTACTAGAATTTATTTAAGTAAAATCTTAAGTTATTTGAAAGCTTCAGAATGGAGAAGTGGCTTGAGGAGTCCATTAATTTCATAGTGATGTATTTGTTTCATCTGGGGTTTTTCTACTTCTAGTTTGTGTTTGTTGAGGACAACAACCCACCAGCTTTTCATTATACCAAGTCCTTGGACAAGGGAAACCATTGTATTTTTTCTTCTTCTACTTCTTATTTTTCAAACTACTTTATCCTACTTTCATGGTAAATAGAGACCAATTGTAGGTGATACAAAGTCTTTTACAGGTATTTTTTAAAATACCCTGTTCCATTGTATTTCCATGTTATTATCCTGTTTTAGTTAATTTTTTGAAAAAACAATTTAATGTTTATTTAATTTTGAGAGAGAGAGAGCATGAGTGCGAGAGGGGCAGAGAGAGAGAGAGAGAGACACAGAATCTGAAGCAGGCTCCAGACTCCGAGCTGTCAGCACAGAGCCCGACCCAGGGCTTGATCCCAGGAACCGTGAGATCATGACCTGAGCCGAAGTCGGATGCTCAACCAACTGAGCCACCTAGGTGCCCCTCCTCATTAATTTTCATAGTGATTTATTAAAACACTTTACTACCTCAAACCCTGTCTCCAGTTTTCCCAGCTACCAGTGTGTTGGCCACATTGCTTCTAAATGGTTGTTACACTGTGGTTTTGTTGATTTAGTTAGAACCATTGAGTTGGAGAGATGTGTCATAAGTATATTAATCCTACTTTAACACACACCTTGTGGTTTCTTTATTAGCAGTACTTTGGGGATGCTGGACTTTGTGGGGCATGCTCTTAAAAGGTATAAAAAGATCACTAACGTGAGCCCCATTGGGGAAGCTCATTAAGTCTAGAATACTTTGGCTTTGCCTTCTGCTCCTCAATCTGAGTTTTGCCAGTTCTGCCAGAAGAATGACTTCTCTGGGAGCATTTCTTTCATTCAGGTTTGCTTGTTTGTTTGTTTCTGGAATATTCATTAGTAGAAGGATTCTTTTTAACTTACTTGCATTACTCAGAACCACCTGTCATTAAGGATAAGGGTGGAGAAAAAGAGCACATTCACCTTGTCACCCCACCCCTCACTTGCTTACAAATAACTGAAACTCTTGATATACACCAAAAACTGGCTTTTGTGAAATTATCATGTTGGTCCAGATAAGTCAGCAACATGGCTTTGGCTTGTAGAAAAAAAACTCTGAACACATGTTAGTGAACCCAGAAAAATTCAAGACTTACCTTGTTTCCTCAGCCTACCTCGGAGAATCTTCTCTAGAGTCTGATCCAATCTCATCGATAATGATTCCTTCTCAATGTTAAGCTTCAACCAAATAAACTCTCCCACCATCCCTTGAATATCCTGTTTTTGTGCCCCCAAATGTTTGCTCCAATCTGATTTTGGCTTCAGTATCTTTCCCTCACCATCTCTATCTAAAATCTACACCTCTTTCAACTTTAGACCAACCGACAAGTCTTCCCGGCTTCAAGGGCTATCCTGTTTTAATTCCTTCAGCCCATTTCCTCCCACCACATCATACTTTATATGTTCTCTTAGAAGATTTGATTAGAAATTGTGACCACATGCACAGTCCTTCTATAAACTCCAACACTTAGCAGAGCTTCTAGCACGTAGTGAACTTCAATAAATATGACAGCACATTGTTTAAGATGTTTTTTTCTACATTATGGCATCTCTGAAATGTGGATCATTACTTTGCAATCAATGGCATCTTGGAATCACAGTAGCTAAGAGATAGGTGCAAGCCAGTTGTCTTTGCTTGTGCATGCAAGAGTTTGTCCAAACCTGGTGGTGTTTTATCACTTTAATACAGTTGTGTGCATTCTTGTCACTTTATGTGTTGATTTTATTGCCATTTAAATCACCCAAAGATTACAAAATATTTTAGCACTGAAACAAAAATTTATTGTGCTCCTAGAAAGGGAAACAAAGAGAGCAATGGGGCATCACATCGATAATAATGACATGAATAGTCTTCACGGGGAAAATGACAGCTGTCCCGTATTGTTTTGCAAAGCCACGTCCAAATAGGTGTATGGCAACCAAGAAAGGAAAATACCCACAGCAGATAATGTTTAACTATCAGTATTCATGTGGAATGACTGCCAGTCCCATGACATGGAGTGCAAACTGATGCGGTTAAAAGTTGCAAAATTTCTTTGGAATAGAAAGAAAAATCAGTGTCACGAAGATCCATGTGTTACACAACTTTATTGTCAACTTATGCCAGATTTGAATTCACGAGGTTTTTTAAATTTATTAATGATTCATGAGGTAATGACATACCTTATAATTGATGGCTTATTAAATTAAAGTCACACTTGAAGTTTATTCTGAAAGATTGAGGAGATGAAGGGGTAAGTGATAAAATCTATTTTTGGTACTGTAATTCTGAAATAACATATATAATACCCTCACGAAGAAAACATACTGTCCTTTAGTGTTTTCAGTGACACACACATACACACTTACACATACTCACATATATGTGCATACATGTGTATGAAATACAGGTGTGGATGTATTTTGTCTCTCCTTGATTATACTTTTGCTCTACAATATGAAATACAGATGAGCAGTTTTTCTTTTTAATGTGAACATTTAGAGATCAGATGTTCCTCCATGAAATATGTCTATTCTCATAGTTGCCTCATGCATAGAAAACATAATTACTTCCCAAATTCCCCCAATTCAAGGTGTTGTCCAAATACCTGGTCATACAAAACACGGCTGGTAACGCTCACAATCACAAATAAATGCTCTGCATGAAGAGGTAAATGACATAAAATGAAAGTTCCAAGCACATTTATTTGACATATTTACAGTAAAATGTATTTGTTGAGGGGTGTGTCTGTGTTTAAATGGGCCACTTCAACCGTTGAAACAGATGCAGTTTTACTCTAAGCCTGCAGCCCCACTGAGAGTTTCTTGATTGTATTTCATTTTACTTGTATTTTAGAGATTTAACATTCCCGGGTTTCTTTCCCCCATTGAGTGCTAATATTTATCTCTTTTCCCTCTGAATTTAGTATTATCTCCAGGTATGTGGAGAAGCTATGACTCACGTATCAGTTTATAGTTCCAATCCAGACCAAAATTCTTTGAAGATTATCATCCTTAAGATAACCTCTTGACAGTTCACTAAAATGTAGCTTAGTGAATGAGACAAATAAAACACTGCAATGTGAGTAGTTACAGAAGACATATAGAGCTAAATATCTGAGCATTTGAAATGAGGAGAAATCTCAGGTAGGAGGGAGAGGAAGGAGAGAAGAGAAATCTCCAGTTCATTTGGTGGGTGCCTTAAAGACCCTTAAGAACAGAGACATCTAATAAAGTGTTGATGTGCTTCGATAGAGCACTCCCCCTCCCCACCAAGTACTCTTCCCCTTCCCATTTAAATCACACTTCATCTCTGCTGCCTCAATGATCCTCAGTAAATACAGTAGCAGAGAATTCTCTTGAAAGAAAACTGAAGGACTGTGTGTGTGTGTCTGGAAATGGAGAGATGGTCTAAGATGAGGGACTTTACATGCAAGAAAACAGACAATCCATAAACTAACCTGATTCTGTAGAAAAAGAGCTCCAGAAGTCATGATGAGAATGTTAAGTCCATCTGCAGAAATCTTAGGGTAGGAATTGAAACTTTTACTTGGTGTAGAATTCCAGTGGTTCAAGATGATGACGCCAATAGATTGGGGACAAGCTTATTCACATCTTAAAGACAAAGAAACTTCCAGTGCTATCTTGGTTATAGTTGCATGAAAAGAACAGGAAATCTGGCTGAACTGGCCTAGCTAAACCCCTATTTGTCCTTGCCTCTCTGCCAGTCACCTTAGAAGAATGCTCCTGTAGAGATCCTATAGGCCAGTTACACAAGATGACCACAATTCTGATGACTTCTCTTGATGGCTTGCAGTACAAGGTTAATATTTGGATTATGATCAGTAATTGAAGACAGAATTAAACTTATACTTCTTTCTCTATTTCTGAAAATCTTGACTGAATATCTGTCTTGCTTTTAACTGATTTGGGTGGTGCCTAAGTATGCAGTTTTCACATTAATGATTAGATACACGTCAAAGCCAAACCCTCCCCGTTTTTACTCATAAATTCTCCTCTCTCTTTTCAATCCTGTCACTCTCTGCTTTGCTGAAAACTTCAAATATTTAAGGAATAAACTTTAATTTTATGTCATAAATTTTCTATGATTTTGATTTTTAAGTATAGGGAAGAGAAACAACCTCTATTTGGTCCTAATTAAACATGTGTCAGTGTAAAGGCATTTTTAGGGTGCAGTGAGAGACCTCCAATGAGATTGACATGTTAAAATGAATGGGTTCTCTCCATGGAAGCAATTTATTCAGAATATCTTAATTGATTTAAGATTGACTGACAGGATGGAGAAGCATCTACTTGCTGGTGACTCTGAGGTTAATTTTAGCGTCCCATCATTCATGTCATCTCTTGCCATCACCATGTAATTTTGCCATAACTCTTGTGTTTGACTTCATATATGAAATTAGTGTCTTTGTTGGTCGTGAAGCACAGATGGTAAATTTTCCATTGTCCCCATAGTCCTTTGACTAATTTAGACTTAGTATGCAGTAACTTATTTTCTAGTTTTTGAAAAATTGAATTAATTGAGCAGTTGGCCTTTTTCAGAATTCAGTGCTATTTTAAGTAACCTCCTTCCGATTTTAATACCACATTCTTATTAAAAATTAAAGATGACCACTATTCATAGGAAACTATTAATATTATTTGGAATGAAATATAATGTCATAAGATTTCATTAAGGAGCCAATTTACATATTCCGGTTTCTTTTAAATACTACACAGTCAGACTCAAATGTGTTTGCATAGTTCTTTTTTCCCAAGGTAATGTCTGACTCCTGCCAAGTGGCCATGAGTTAGTGTTTACTATATACATACATTCTGGATTGTGGCTTCTTCTGCAGTCATCCCTGTAAGCATGTTGGGGTTCTGTATTCTTTCCTTTTTTCCGCTGTATGCAGGTTGGGATAATTATGGTTTGACCAAAGGGAAAATCACAAGAGAACTAACAATACACTGACTGCACCATGGAAATGGGCAATGTGTTGGCGCCTTCTATCAGACCAAACTTCAAAGTGTATAAAATGTCCCCCCCCCCCTTTGGAAAACATACAGGTAATTACCTAAATTAGCAGCAATTGTAATATTTTAACAGCTCTGATGTATTTTCTTCATGATAACTTATCAGCATGTTGCAATTTAAGTTAAAAAAGAAATAGTCATGAAACTTATGATTGGAAAGAGATAAGATATTATTAAGAATATATTAAAATGGGGGTGTAATTATATGCAGGTAATGTTATTGTGATGTGAATATGAGTAGAAAAATAAGTCGGGAAACTCAATACACAGGTTACAAAGAGAACACTAAGGGGCACCTGGGAGGTTCGAGTCGGTTGAGCATCTGACTCTTGATTTTGGCTCAGGTCGTGATCTCATGGTTCCTGAGTTTGAGCCCCACATCCAGCTCTGTGCTGACAGTGCAGAGCCTACTTGGGATTCTCTCTCTGTCTCTGTCTCTGTCTCTGTCTCTCTCTCTCTCTCTCTCTGTCTCTCCCCTGCTTGTACTTCTCTCCCTGTCTAAATAAATAAATTTAAAGAAAAAATTAAAAAAATGAAAAGAGAAGTCTATGTTAACTGGTTGATTTACAAGGTGATAATGAACATGTCTGCATGGATACAGTGAGAGAAGAAAACAAGATATAAAAACATAATATACCTTGAAGTAGTACATTTCATGTCCCCGTGGGAATGTGAAAACTTGTCATCATTTTTAATAAAATTTAACAGAGAAGTTTTGTTTTAAATTCTCTTTAGCTTGCTTCCCTTAAATATTTCATTGGACACAGATAGCATATACACAAAATATAAGATAATAAAACCAATAGTATTAAAATCATTATACTCTCATTTGTAATGTATTTTCAGTTTGCAGATTGGATATACAGAACCCACATATACATCAAAACAATTTTTTTGATGTTTATTTATTTTGAGAGACAGAGTACAATCAGGGCAGGGGCAGAGAAAGCGGGAGACATAGAATCCGAAGCAGGCTCCAGGCTCTGAGCTGTCGACACAGAGCCCGATGCGGGGCTCAAACTCAGAAAGCAAGAGATCATGACCTGAGCTGAAGTTGGACGCTTAACCAACTGACCACCCTGGCGGTCCCTAGAATCCACGTATATAAAATTGTTGGTCCCTGGCATAACATGTAAAAATATTTACAGTTTTATTTGCACATAGTAAGACTCTTCTAGAATAGGTTAATTTAACCCTTTCAATTGATTTTTAACTATATGACTATCCCTCTAATAACATATGAATAGATTAATTAATTCTTTTTAAGAAATTTAAGATATTTCAGTGTGCTTATTTCAATTTGGAAAATTTTAAATGTATAGCACTTTTACTTATTAATAAATCAATCTGATCAGTTTAATATTTCTTAACTAGCAGTATATATTTTAATGAAATGAATTATCCTTAAGATTTAGATTATATACAGAAAGATAAATTAGCAAATAGACATTTTCAGTCATATATATTAACAGAGAACTTTTCTATTGTTAGGAAAGACAAAATAAAAATGTTCTCATAAATTCAAACATATTAAAATGAGATTAACCAACGGAATGGGAAAAGATATTTGCAAATGACATATCTGACAAAGGGCTAGTATCCAAAATCTATAAAGAGCTCACCAAACTCCACACCCGAAAAACAAATAACCCAGTGAAGAAATGGGCAGAAAACATGAATAGACACTTTTCTAGAGAAGACATCCGGATGGCCAACAGGCACATGAAAAGATGCTCAACGTCGCTCCTCATCAGGGAAATACAAGTCAAAACCACACTCAGATATCACCTCACGCCAGTCAGAGTGGCCAAAATGAACAAATCAGGAGACTATAGATGCTGGAGAGGATGTGGAGAAACGGGAACTCTCTTGCACTGTTGGTGGGAATGCAAATTGATGCAGCCACTCTGGAAAACAGTGTGGAGGTTCCTCAAAAAATTAAAAATAGATCTACCCTATGACCCAGCAATAGCACTGCTAGGAATTTACCCAAGGGATACAGGAGTACTGATGCATAGGGGTACTTGTACCCCAATGTTTATAGCAGCACTCTCAACAATAGCCAAAGTATGGAAAGAGCCTAAATGTCCATCCACTGATGAATGGATAAAGAAATTGTGGTTTATATACACAATGGAGTACTATGTGGCAATAAGAAAGAATGAAATCTGGCCTTTTGTAGCAACATGGATGGAACTGGAGAGTGTGATGCTAAGTGAAATAAGCCATACGGAGAAAGACAGATACCATATGGTTTCACTCTTATGTGGATCCTGAGAAACTTAACAGAAACCCATGGGGGAGGGGAAGGAAAAAAAAAAAGAGGTTAGAGTGGGAGAGAGCCAAAGCATAAGAGACTCTTAAAAACTGAGAACAAACTGAGGGTTGATGGGGGGTGAGAGGGAGGGGAGGGTGGGTGATGGGTATTGAGGAGGGGACCTTTTGGGATGAGCACTGGGTGTTGTATGGAAACCAATTTGACAATAAACTTCATATATTGAAAAAAAAAATAAAATGAGATTAAATTTTGTTTCTATAACCCCGTCAGCATTACTATCACATAGACTTTAGCATTTTTTTTAACGAGGTGAAATACCTATAAAATTTAACATTCTAATGCGAACAATTCAGTGACATTTAGTACGCTCACAATATTGTGCAACTATCACCTCTCTCTGATTACAAAACATTTCATCTTTCCAAAAGAAAATGTTACACCCATTAAGTAATTGTTCCCATTCCTCCCTCCTCCCAGCCTCTGGCAAATACCAGTCTGCCTTCTGTCTGTGTGGATTTACCAACTCTGAGTGTTTCATGGACAGTTCAGTTCTGCGTAAAGTTAACATAGAATTGCTATATGACCCCTGATTCCATTCCTAGGTATACTCTGTAAACAGATACTTAAGCCAGCACTTAAACATGGTCATAGAAGTGCTATTCACAATAACTAAGAGATGAGAACAAGCTAAGTGTTCACCAAAGAATGAGTGCATAAACCAACTGTGGATGTCCGTCCAATGGGATATTGATACATGCAACAATGTGGATGGTTCTTGAAGACATGCGAAGTGGAAAGAAGCTAGCCACAAAAGGTCACATCCTGTGTGTGTGTGTGTGTGTGTGTATACATATACGTATATATGCGTGTGTATATATGTATACACACACACACTTAAAGAACACTTAACATGAGATCTAACCTCTTAACAGATATTTTAGTGTACATAATACGGTACTGTTACCTATAGGCACAATGTTGTACTGCATAGTTTTAGAACTTAATCATATTGCATAACTGAAAGTTTAAACTACGATACCTATTGAAGTCAAAATCAGGTTTATGTGAATATCCACGAATTTTAATCATCAATGAGGTTATAGTCTAACAAAAATAAAAACTGAAAAGGAAATGTCAAGACTGTGTCAACTGCCTTCAGAATTAAAAATCAATTCTTATGATGAAACATAAATTTCATGCCAAGGAAAGAGAATAAGCAATGAATTTTTTTTAACACTTACTGTATTTAATTAAATATTATATTTCAACATCATAGGTTTTAAGAAATGTTTTTTAGACCCTGCTATGTATGCACTACTGATATATCATAGAATTAAAATAAAAATCTATATTTCAGGGGCTCCTGGGTGGCTTAGTGGGTTAAACATCTAACTCTTAATTTCAGCTCAGGTCATGACCTTGGGGCAAGGGATTGAGCTCTGCTCAGGTTTCCTGCTGAGCATGGAGACTGCTTGAGATTCTCTCTGTCTCTCTCTGTCTGTCTGTCTCTCTTTCCTCCTCCTCACCCCCACCCCCACCACCCTTCATTACATAGGGAGAAAAAGGTAAAGGGAAGATTCTTAGGAAAACATAAAATGAAGGTATGTCAAAAATGTTATTCAACTCATTAGTTAATAAGGGAACCACTAAGATAGATGTTAAAATCAGTTCAAAATGCATTTGAGGAGCTGAATATTTATAGGCAATTATTAAATAAATGTTAACTTCGCTGAGTTAGATACAACACTGGTTAATGTTCTGCAGAGTTGTAATAGTAAACTTTGGGATCATTTTTGGGGAAAAAGTATTTGCAATTTCACTAGACAGAATCTGTAAATTTATATCTCTCTTTACGGAATTATAAAATAGCCCAGTCAATAGCAAGAAATGCAGCCCAAAACAGCATCTAAAAGACCTCCAATAACGTCTTTTGTCTGTTTGCAAGTTTCTGATAACTTTTCTACAGATTTTTTTTGTCTTTTTAATACTTCTGTTGTAAAATGCTTGAATTCATAATTTGAAGTATTTGCTATAAACAACAAAAAATAATTTTGAATAGACTCAACATAATTCTCAACAGTTGTTTTATTTTATAAAATTTTGTCTTGCTCATTTCTCAGAAAACGATATGCCTTTTGGGCATAAAACAAGAAAAATGTGTTTTATAGTACTGATCAAGAATCCTAAAATATAATGCACATTGATAGGACGTGTGTAAATAATGCCTTGTTTATTTGTATTTAGATGAAAAAATTTTTTGCTATGCTTTATTTTATTACATAAATTGGTTAATTGCATTTCTTTTGCTTTCTGCTAATTACCTAAATATTAATAATTAGCTCATTTTTCTATTCGATATATGGGTTAGCTACATTTTTCCCATATTAATGTAATATGGCCTATATTCTGTTGAAACTCACTTAATATAAATGTGTATGCTTTCTTTGTCTAGAAATCATCTGTGTACATTTAAAAAAAATAGTTATGTGGTAAATTACTTTTTATCCTCAAATGAAATCCATTTTTACAGTATGTGAAAATTTTATTCTTCCAATTTCCATATGCTTTGTTACTTCAAAAAATACAATTATACAGGGATGAAGGGGAAGATTTAAATAAATGTGTGTATTAATGTTAATTAAGTCAAAGTTTTGACCTCGCATTATCTTTGCATACTTAACTGAAGTTGCATGATATGTTCATTGACTTAAAAAAATATTTATGTAATGTGAACTATGTGCCCGGCCTCATTATAGGCGAAGATGTGGCAGTGAACCTAAGATACCAAAGCTCCTTAGAGTCTACATTCCTGAGTGTGTAGACATATCACAGATTAATAAACTAGTAATTATACAGTATGTCAGATGGTCCTAACTATAGAAAGGGGGCGGGGAAAGCAAGGGGAAGTATTAGAGAGTTCCAGGTAGATAATTATAATTTTAAATAGGGTAGTTAGCGAAGGCCTCACTGAGGAGATGTTATATTGTGATTTATAATAAGAAATATATAGGTTGTCTTTGCTACTGTTTCTGGGATAGAGGTTCTAAAGCCCCTTGAATTTTCTTAAGTGATGAGAGCCATGAAAACATCCTTTATTATGTTAATGAGGAATTCTGGAACTCTCTTTAGGATGGGGGCTGGTCAACAGTAGAGCCAGCTATGTAATTAGGGATTAGAATTTTCAGTCCCACTCCCATGGCCTCTGGGGAAGAGAGGAATTGAAGATTGAGTTCAGTCATCAATGGCCACTGGTTTAATCAGTCATGCTTATGTAAAGAAGCCTCCATGAAATTCCATACGAAGAAGGCTTGGAATGTGGGTTGGTAACATGTGGAGATTCAGGGAAAGTGGCAAGGTCAGAAGGGCATGGAAAGTCCACATTCTTTCCCCATGTCTTGCCCTATGGATGCCTTTCATCTGGTTGTTCCTGAGTTCTATCTTTTATAATAAAACAATGATCTAGTAATGGTATAGTAAAACAATGAGTTCTGTGACCTGTTTTAGCAAGTTAAGGAGGGAGTTGTGGGAACCTCCTGTCTATAGTCATTTGGTTGGAAGCACAGGTGACAACTGGAGCTTATGTTTGGCCTCGGAGCTGGTGGTGGTGGGAGTCTCCTGTGAGACAACTTTTAACCTGTGGAACGTGACGCTATTCCCCATAGACAGTGTTAGAAATGAGTTGATTATAGGACACCCAGCAGGTGTCCAGAGAATTACTGGACTTGTAGGGGGACTAACCCCCAACACACACATGTTGGAATTGGGTGCTTAGACTTCTTTAGGAGGCAACCTTTCATTCAGGAAAAAGACCTGAGAAAGAGACCTGAGAAAGAAAAGGAATGAGCTACAAGAATATGCAGGAAAAGTATACAGGAAAGAGCTAGTTCGAAAGCTATAGTTAGGAACAGGACTTGATGACTGATAAACGGATAAATCAAATTTTTGTTGATAAGCTTTCATATCTTTAAACTCGGCATAATCATTGAATTTTTGTTATTTATCACTTTTTGATATTTATTTTGTTATTGACAATAAGACAATTCAAGAAAAGGGATTTGGATCTCATCCTATAAAATACTTTACCCTTCTAGCCAGAAGCAATGCCGAACACAACCATAATAGATACCGAAGCAATGTCACACTCGACATGTTAAGCAATTCCTGGATATGACATTAATTCAGCTTTAGGAAAGCAAAGCCTAATTCTGAGTCATTTGTGCTGGTAATGAGTACTTTTCTCCATTCTGATAAATAACTCCAGGAAGACACCTAAGGATGGAGGGGACTCGTACACTTTCTATATGAAAAACATAATTTTCATGGTGTGATGGTTGTAGGTGTTGTATGAGTAACGTAGGATATGATATGTATGGAATACTTCATTTTTGACAACATAACCTTTAAAGCGCTCATTTAAATAAATTTTAAGCCAATGAATGGATGGTAGAAATTGGTATCCAATTCATCTTTGGTCCTATTATTATCTAGCACTGTTCCTGTTGACCTGTTATGAAAATTCAGTTAACATTTTTGAATAAATGAAACATTTTTGAATAAGTGAAATTCAAATAGGAACCATGTCATATACTTCTTGTGAAGATATTGTTCTATCCAGTTGAATGATAAATATATAAAATAGCAATGATACACAATTAATCTGTATTAATGGCAAATACTAAGCAATAAAATCTGTTCATCTTTAAATGAAGTTATACTTTCATTCAGCCTTTCTTTTTCTGTGTGTCAGAGCACAAAATAACTTTGATATCTCCTCACCATTTTTAGTGACATTAAAAAGTACTAAATCTAATTTTTCATTTTCAAATGAGAGGTTTATTTTATTTTATTTTTTTATTTAAAAAAGCCACATGAGATAACTTGGGCTTATCTTCAGACTGATGTGTGAAGGAAATTAAAAAGCATAATGATTAGGGAAAACCAATGAGTTCTCTGGTACCACCGAATAGCCACCATGCCCTATCTTCTGCATCTAATAAATTACATAACGTTTTCTTTGTAAATCTCAATTTATTGGGAACTTCTATGAATTCTTACTAACTTTAATTGTATCTTTTAAATCACTTACTAATTAATGCAACACCATAAAATTTCTTTTTCACCAGGAACAAAACACTATATGGGAAGGTTATTTGTCTCTAGGAAAGAAAATAACGCCTGGTTGTAGACTGAAGTAATTATTTAATGATACTTTGGGAAAGCAAGTACTGGATAACCAAAAATGCAAGCCATTTCTCATTTTTCTTGACCTGACACTTATTGTGAAAAGCAGTCTGACCAAGGGAAACCTAACAATGACATTTCCATGGTGAAAAAGACTGATTAACTCTTGTGGTCTTGGTGTTAACCTCTCCTTTTTTATTAGATAGCTGTGGGATCCTTGGCACAATATTTAATCTCTCCCTCCTAATTTTCTTTTTCTTTTTTTTTAAATATGAAATTTATTGTCAAATTGGTTTCCATACAACACCCAGTGCTCATCCCAAAAGGTGCCCTCCTCAATACCCGTCACCCACCCTCCCCTCCCTGCCACCCCCCATCAACCCTCAGTTTGTTCTCAGTTTTTAAGAGTCTCTTATGCTTTGGCTCTCTCCCTCTCTAACCTCTTTTTTTTTTCTTCCCCTCCCCCATGGACTTCTGTTAAGTTTCTCAGGATCCACATAAGAGTGAAAACATATGGTATCTGTCTTTCTCCATATGACTTATTTCACTTAGCATCACACTCTCCAGTTCCATCCACATTGCTACAAAAGGCCATATCCCTCCTAATTTTCAAGTTAGGAAAACCTCTCTCTCTGTGCTGTAGTAAAAACTGGAGCACTAATGTGACTTTCAGCTATAAAACTTTTACAAAACTTCCCCCCAAAAAATCAAAGTTCAGAGTGGTATAAACCCAATACAAACTTGTACTCTGTTTAGCTGCATCTGTTACCACACTAGATTTAATATTCAGAATCATGAATTTAAAACATTAAAATTCCCAATTAAAAACTGTATTGTATTTACTCTGTTAACCAACAGAGAACATATTTGTAATATATATGCAGCTATACAATAAACTTTTAAATAAACTCTAAGTAAAATCAGTAAATGCCTCTCATGCAAATTATTTTAATAATAAAGGGCTTACTGAATTATTAAAACATCTCTAATTTTATAAATTTACCAATGTATTTAACTTTGCAGTGTTCTTTGTTTATTCCTAAGAAATGAAAATTTAGTTTTACTTCAGCCTGAATGACCTAAGTCGTTCTTTCAGAATTTCTTTCAGAGAGACTTCATTGGCAATGAACCTGTTCAGATATTGCTTTACTCAATGTGTACTTATTTAATCTTTGCTTCAGTACTTTAGAGACATTTTTTTTTCTTTTTTGTGGTTTCAATTGTTTTTGTGATGACCATGAACTGACACTCTTATTTTTAGACCTTTTTATATAATAGCCCCTGCCCCCTAGGTACTTTCCATATATTTATCTTTACTTTCACTTTTAGCACTTTTTTTTATAAATTTTTTTTTCAACGTTTATTTATTTTTGGGACAGAGAGAGACAGAGCATGAACGGGGGAGGGGCAGAGAGAGAGGGAGACACAGAATCGGAAACAGGCTCCAGGCTCCGAGCCATCAGCCCAGAGCCCGACGCGGGGCTCGAACTCCCGGACCTCAAGATCGTGACCTGGCTGAAGTCGGACGCTTAACCGACTGAGCCACCCAGGCGCCCCACTTTTAGCACTTTTTTAATAGGATGACCCGAGGTGTAGTTTTCTATTTATTTTTCCTACCATGGGTTTGTTAAACTTCTTGGAGCTGTATATTGTTGTTAAACAAATTTGAAATAATTTCAGCCAATATTCTTTCAAATATTTGTCTTTTTCTGCCTTTCTGCTAACCTTTCCTAACATATATATATAAGTTAGAGTACCCTTTTATACTCTGTTACAGATTGTAGAGGTTGTGTTCATTTGGTCTCTCCCCCCCCCCCTTTTATTTATTTTTTATTCTTTAGACTTTCGGTTGAATAATTGCTTTGTACTTCATTGACCCTTTATTCTGTATTGATTAATCAATTATCTATTTGTTTTACACAGTGTAGGTTTGATTACAGGTATCTTATTTTATTTGTTTCTATTTTTCATAACTTGCCCCAAATTCCCTCGTCTTCTTTCATTATATCCATCAGATCCTATAGTTTCTATAGCATAATTTTATGGTTATTTAAATATCTTTGTCTTCTAATATACGAATCATCTGTGGTTTTGCATTTCTATTATTTTTTCATGTTTGTTTATTTTTAATTGTATAATGGAGATTGTAGATGTTACTTTGCAAAGAACTTGATACTTCTGTCTTCCTCTTAAAAGAGTATTGATTTCTGTTGTAGAAGAGTTACCTTACTGAAAGAAGACCTTGATAATGTGAAAGCCTAGTTTCAGGCTTTGTTCACTGGCATATTTCACTGGGGGGAGGGCATTGTTTTTGCTTTTGTTTTTGTTTAATTTGTTAGTGCTGTGATATAATTGTTAATTCTGAGGCATGGCTCTTTGATGGTTTCAATAGAAATCCCAAGGTGTGTATCCAGTCCTTAAATCGCTTGGGCTTGAACTTCAAAACTGTGTCGCTGCTGGAACTGAGAAGCTGTTGAAATTTCTGTTCTGTTCTTCTAGACTTGTATTTATTACTTTACTCTGGACTCTTGGATTTCTGTCCTTCATATGTGCAGGTTAACAGTCAGCCAAAATTTTGAGTGAATTTTGTATGTAACAACTTTGGGCTTCCCTTCTGTGGCATCTTTTATTTGGGGATTTCTTGCCTAAATTTGCAGCCACTTTGCTTGGCCTGAATATTTATCTCTATTTTTAAATATAAGAATATTCTCTCTTTCTGCATGAACTGTATTGCATGAATTCACACAGGCCAGGGGACAATTAGAAAAAAAAATAATTCTTAAACACTGTGAATTCCACTCTTTGAGGGCTTTCAGTTTCTATCTCTGTGCTGTCTAGTACTTTCAGGCAATTTTTTTTCCAGACAGAATTTGTAATTGTTACTGGCAAGACAATAGTCTGATACTAACTATTCAGTCATTACCAGGAGTAGGAATTTAATGTACACATTTGAAGGAAGGGGAAACATGATATATGTGTGAGCTTCTACAACCCCTATTGAATTGCTAGCAGTTTATTATCCTGTTGAGCAAAGTTTTCACATTTGATTGATTGATGGATTGTTTCAGAAGTCTGAGAACTGGGCAAAGAATTTTATTTTAATCATGTCTTTCCTAAATTTTGGAATGATGTATGTAGAAAAGACAAGATAATGATTTTCCCCTCATCCGATCACAATCTCATTTTCACATAATGGCTTAAGCATGTCTTATAAAAAGTCATGAGGGAGTTATGCAAACATTTAGGGCTTTTGCAAATAAACTGTTGGGTGAATTTGTCTTGAAAGTGTAATTATTATAATGAAAAATATAATTGAAGATTTTAGTCATATCTTTGAAAGGAGAGACTCTTACTCAAAATGGATACTTATCTCTGATTTAAAAATCAGTTTTCATTTAAGTTTTTGTTAGCAGAGTTTGGAAAAAATGTCACTTTATCTTTTACAACTACCCTTTCACAGTCTAGTATCAACAGCAAGTAGTTCAGTAGTTCTCAAAATGCAGTCTGATTGTGAAAGCTGGTTAAAAATGCAATATATGTGGAGTCTGGAAATTTGAAGTTAAAAATTCTTAGGTGAACCTCATGTATAAAATTTGAAGACAACTGCTTCAAAATAGATTATTTTCCAATATAGGCACAAAATTATGATTAATTTTCAAATGGTTTCCTTTCTCAAGGAGCTCCTAAAAATTTTTCATATCGTATTAATAAAATGTTAGGAAACAGCCACACATAGAAAGCCTTATGAGGAGGAATTGACAACAGTTAGCTTATGTAATGCTAACAAAATTGCTTAAATATCAGAACAAAAAACAGCGTCAAACACAATAAATCACTTACACTACACCTCTTGCTTTTGTTAAGTGTTGTTACTCATGATTACAACACAAAAGGACCACAGTGGTCCTGACATCAAGATTAACAAGATAGTCCACAATATTTTAATCACTTGCAAAAACAAATAATAATGAAAAATCAAAAAAAAAAAAAAAACCCACATACACAATATAGTGCCAAACAATATAAATGTATTCACAGTAAACTTAAGACAACAAGGAGAACCTAGGTGTGGCACAGATAAAAAGAAGGGTAGCCAAGCTCCTAGGACTGGTGTGCCTGGCCATATTAGGGTGAAAAATGCTCCACAAGGTCCGTATTCTTTGTCAGCTTATCAGGAAGAGAGTAGACAGGGGTCTGATTGTTTGTAAGCTGTAGTGAGGAAAATAGAACATTTTCTTCTGGAATATGCCCTGGGGCTTTATCATCTTGGTCACTTTAGGCAGTACTCACTATTTGGACACAGATTCAATATGCCTACATGTGGAGGTTCAAATTCAGGAGAATAGACTTAACTATGATTGTTACTGTTGTTTTTTATCTTTTGTCAAAATCTGAATAATATTTGGTGGAAGACAGGAGTAGAGTTTTTAGTGAAATTAACAAGATACAATTTTTTAAGTTTATTTATTTATTTTGAGAGAAACAGACAGCTCCAGTGGGGGGAGGGGCAGAGAGAGGGAGAGAGAGAATCCCAAGCAGCCTCTGTGCTGTAAGTGCAGAGAGCCCAACACATGGCTTGAACCCATGAACCTGTGAAATCATGACCAGAGCTAAAGTCAAGAGTGGGATGCTTGACTTACTGAGCCACCCAGGTGCCCCCCAAGATATAATCTTTATATAAAATTTTTGTTGCCTCTTCCTTCTTTGTTTAAAGATAACAAACAATGCTTGGGGAGCTAGGGTGTCTCAGTTGGTTAAATATCCAACTTTGGCTCAGGTCATGATCTCTCAGTTCAAGCCCCATATCATGCTCTGTGGTGACAACTCAGAGCCTGGAGTTGGCTTCAGATTCTGTGTCTTTCTCTCTCTGCCCCTCTCCCCCCTCATACTTTGCCTCTGTCTCTCTCTCAAAAATAAATAAACATTAAAAACTTTAAAGATAACAGTGCTTTATTATAGATTTGATAACTTCACAATACATGCGAGTGAGACACGCAAGAGTGTGATACGAATGGGAATTCCTTGGGGTTTACCTTCATTGTTATGCTACCTGCTGTCATCCTCAAGGATTTGTGGGTTTCTCTTAGTGTCTGTTCTGTGGAGTGTATCTCTCCCCCTTGTTATTTAGAAGCAGGAAAAGAACAGTAGTGTAAAAATTGGTGAAGTCCATACACAATTTCTAGCTCAGTTAATAGTATTATACAAAAGCTAATTTCTTAATTTTAACAAATATACATGGTTACGTAAGATGTTAACATTAGGTGAGTTGGTACATGGAAACTGGCCATACTATCTTTGAAACTTTTCTAAAAACCTAAAATTATTTCAATAGAGGAAGGTTTAAAAATGCATCATGTGACACTAAAGAAAATTTAGTTGGGGGTCTTCTGATAATTTTCTTCAAAAAAAGTGGGAACAAATTTTCACAGTTGTCCTTCACTCCATTTTCCACCCTTTAGGGCCCTTGAAATCAGTGATTACTCCCAGTCCTATTGATGCTCATGGAATAGGCACAGGATAAATGCTTGCTGAATGAATCAGCCCTTTTGATGTATTTAAAGAACCTTTTATTATTGGGATTTGTATTGCCTTGAAAGGTGCACCGAAAATTTCCTTTTGATTCACTTAAGTTTGAATTGCCCCTGACCTGCCACATTGTATGCTTTTTGGTTCTCTTCATAAAAGACACCCAGGATGATTTAAAAAGATACATACTATACTCACCCCTCTCCCCTTCAGCTGTTGTAATGGATTCTTTGAACTCTGCTAGTTATCTGTCCCTATGTGGTTTTTATCTTATTATCTGGTCTTTAATAAGAAATGAAAAAAAAATAAGGCAGCCATTATTTAAGTTAGGATATATCAATACCGATCAAAATAGTGTAAATTGGGTCACTGAGTAGAGAAAATAAAAGAGCTTGTTGGGTATAGTACCTGATCTTGAAATTCCTTTTGAAATACTCCTTGGATTTTCCCGGGTTTTCCCCACATTTCCCCGCATGGAGGCGAGTACTGTTTTGTGTGCTTGATTTGCATGTTTACTGTCCCCACGTCCTCCTCTTGCTGGTGTTTCAGTCTAAACTTTCCTATGTGTTCTTGATCCAGTCACTCACTTCCATGCTTTTTGCTGTCTTTATCCTTCAATTATTTTCTCTGGGCTCTGATCTTTAAAAGCAACTTGTCTTTCTTGGGGCGCCTGGGTGGCTCAGTCAGTTGGGTGTCCGACTTCGGCTCAGGTCATGATCTCACACTCCCTGAGTTCGAGCCCGGCGTCGGGCTCTGTGCTGACAGCTCAGAACCTGGAGCCTGCTTCAGATTCTGTGTCTCCCTCTCTCTCTGCCCCTCCCCTGCTCATGTTCTGTCTCTCTCTGTCTCAAAAATAAATTAAAAAAAAAAAAAATTAGGAAAAAAAAAAGCAAGTTGTCTCTCTTAAGTATTTCATTCAGCCACTTAAAAGTCCTGACATCTCATGGATTCTGGAAAACACACACAATCCTCTCTGTGTTTCCACATCAAAAAATCTCAAAAGCAGGATATACTCATTATCTTGTATACTGTTGATTTTACAACTACTGATTCTTTAATTCTGCAGCATTTCTATCATCATTATTGCACTGAAGGTATTATTTAAAAGTCCCACTTACTTACTAGTAACCAAATTCCTTAGTCCTCATGCTCGTTGATATCTCTGGATACTTGGACATTATGGAAACCCAGCTTCCTGGAACCCCTTCACTGCTGACTTCTGAGACTCCCACATCTCCTGGAACTATTTTGACTTTAACTGCACTATATATTTCCTCTGATTCTAGTCTTTGACTTTATTTTTACTCCTTACCTGTACAACTATGCCCATACAACTATGTACTTGCCCATTCAACTGTATACTTTGGCTTACCAATCACTTTACTAATCATACATAATAACTCTGAAACCTATCTCTGGCCTTGACATGGTTCCTGAGCAGCAATCTTACCGTGCTGAGCAAAGCTGCTATATATTTGTACCAGAACCTTACATCAAAATTTCAAACTCATGTTGTCCAAAATTAAATACATTTTCTTCACTCGAAGAACGGATCCTCTTCCATGTATCTGTCGATGTCAATGATGTAAAATACTTCTTTTCACAGTCTCAATCCTAACTTACCTTAAACAGTTGTTCTGTATCCCAGCTCTTCCAAATTTACCTATTTTTGCTGTCCTCCACATATCCCCCTCTACTATTCTTTCCCAAGGACTCAGTGCCTCTTATAGATTCCAGTAGTCATTTTATTAGCAGATGCTTTCTTTGGTGGATTCATCTCACTGTAAGCATGTCGTAAACCTAGAAGTATTTAGCCCCCACCCCCCTACCTTGTAACACTGGCTGCTCTTATGCTGATGGTGGTTTGGATTTGCCATGAGTTTCAACATCTCCCTTGAGATACACAGAATAGAAATTTGTTATTGCCTTCGGTTGAAAATAAAAGAAACATACAAGAAGCATAGAGTGTTCTGTAAGTGTGATGCCTCTGAACGTGCCCATTCAACTTCAGTCCTATCCCTAAATCATTTCAGCTTCTAGGCTCGTTTTTCTGCTGCTTTATGCATAATTCTTAATTTATCACCAAATGCAACCAGAGAAAACTTGACATGAATCATTGCCCATCACACCCTCAAGTTACTACATTGGCTCAGGCCACGCTGTTTGTGGAATAATTGAACAAAGTCTAAGGAATAAGCATATGGCATGGTGGGGATGAGAAGCCAAAGTCAGTATTGGAAGGAAGAACAGTTTGGGGTGTCAAATTTGACGAGAAAGTGTAAACCTACAGACGAAGAATCCAGAAATGGAAGGGATTTGAACCAGCTTGAAAGCTAAGTGGGTATCTCCATGAAATGAAAATATTGAAGAGTCTGGCCAACAACAACAGCAAAATCCTTGTGTAGGCATGTGGGACTAGAAGGTAAGTTGGCTGAAAGTTGAGCAGGACAAGAAAGGTAAAAGTTGGACCTGGGTTTTCATTTTTTTTGTGTTTTTAATTAATGCATTAGATTAGTATTGCATTTCTTAGGAGCTAAACTGAGACATTATCAGTGAACTAACAGGTCCAATTTTAGCCATCCAGGCCTTAAAACTCTGCCCTTAGATGCTAAAGTGGCATTAGTGTCTTTAGACTCTTTCTTATTTCAACAGAAATTATTTGATTTTCAAAGCCCCCTTTTAAAATCATTTCTGTAAGTTTTGACTTTCTATGTCTAGGGTTCTGATCAATAGCCCTAAAACTACAAATGCCATTTCACTGTGGTATAGGAATTTTTAACACGAATGTCATGGCTTTAGCAGCCCAGTGAACTCTGAAGTTGTATGCATTTCTGGATGTCTGTGCAAATGTACACATTTCTGGGTGTCTGCTAAAATATTTTAACAGATCCTTAAAGGCACAGAAGCTGCTGTCCCTGAGGTGTGTCCATGTGAGCTGAGTGTTGGAAATCCTTTGTAAAATAAATCTGATCACGCAGTCATCTGTTTAATGAAATGTTGTGTTCCCCTTGGCTCTTAGAATGAAAACCAAATTTATGGTATGTGACCTATAATCCTTGAGTGGTAAGTCCATTTTGAAATCTCCGGACTGGGTTTGCATTGCTTTCCCTGTGGACCTGTGGCTTGAAACCATGACTGCATTTCAATCCCTTTAGCAAGCTGTGCTCCCTCTCATCTCAGGGTCCTGCACATTCTTTTTCTTTTCTGGAAGAACTGTCCCCGTTATCATTCCGCAAGCTGCCTCCACCACCTTTTTCTCTCAGTTACATTCTCTCTCCCTCCTCATCTCAGCTCAAACATTGCTATCTTAGTCAGGTCTCTCCTGACTGTTCAGACAAAATCGGGTTCTACTTTTTCATGTGTTCATAATGGCCTTCCGCTTTTATGCCATGACATGTATCACGCTTATAATTATAAATTTGGGTCATGATTTCATTTGTATCTATTTCTCCTCTTGTAAGCTCGGGAGGGCAGATGTTGATGGTTAATTTTCATCCTATTATTTGCATCACCTAGGACAGAATCTGGTATTTATTACTTGGGTAGTAGAGTTGTTGAATGAAAACATGCTTTGATTTAATATTTTGGAGCTTCTAATTTGAATGTGTAGTTGTATTCACACACCCTACGGCATCCTCTACAGAATTTTAGTACATAGTAAATTGTAATTCAATAACCACTGACTGAATGACAAAATGTTTTCATAACAAAGAAATTCTGCTTTCCTTATGACAGTTACCCTCATATTATGTTCTTGTTTTTATTTCCCACATGTAAAACTGCTAAGTGATCTTATTTCTCGGTCAGTTGTTTAAAAAAGTATTTCCAAAAAGATGAACACTAACGATCATGTTTAAGGCTTTAGAAATTGCAGACATTTTTGCCTGTCTCCCTAAGGTGTTTGTGCACATGAAGTATGTGAAGAGCTTGTCATTTGATTTTTCCTATCTCTTAGCCAATGTGAGTTGATGTGCACAGAGTATAATGAGACTCTATACCTTTCTGCACATTTGGAAGCATTATATGCATGTGCCTCATTGTATGTTAACTGAAATATGGAAGCCATAAATACTGAGAGAGAGCACTTAATTGTTTAAACCATCATCCTGGTACAGTGAGCCTTTCATAATTCTTAATAATATGGTTCTGATTATTTGTTGCTTGAGTGCCATATCATAATAACTTACATGATGTAGATGTCTTTACATATGGTCATGTGCCATTTTACGTAAGTGAGCTATAAACTGATAAGATTACACTGGAGTTAAATAATAAAAAGTGATACATAACCATAGAGAAATGAATGTTTTCTCAGTTATGCTTCTCCAACATTGGGAAGCATACTATTTGCAGTTGCTTGATGCCTTTATGATAAGCCTGAGATTGTCTTGAATACTCATATAGCCTTGTAGTGTTTGAACAATTATATTTTTGTCTCATAGAAATGACTTTAAGAGTGGGTGTTGTTAAATAGACAATGCAATGTATGTTGAAAAGTTAGAGAAAGAATATAAAAAATTAAAGCCTACAAAAGATGTTTTATCTATATTTTAAAAAGTCGTTTTGTAATTTGACAAAGCTTATTGGCTAAACTCAGTATTCTAGGATCTACCGAGACAGAGAGGAAATGGAACTTTAGTGGCCACATTCACAGTAAGAGGGCTCTCACGATCATAGAATCTTGTTTTGATTTTTGTTTGATGAAAGCTGCCCATGAAGGTGTGTGGCTTTATTGAAGAGCTCCAATTATGCAGTCCCACTTAACTGAGCTAGGAATCGATCGCTGGGATCCCTGGACTTTCGAAAGTAAGCACACTTTCACTGACTGCCTCTCACCCAGCCTCCCGGTGGCAATGGAGCTGAAACCCTACTTCCATGCAGGCCTTAATGATGGAAATTCATAGCAAAGGTGAAAGATTGAATATGAGTGTTGCAAAAGAGGGGGTAAGACTACTTTTTCGTGATAAGATAGTAACTGAATGTAATGAGAGCTTCTTCTGAGTCACAAGTTGTGCTGTGGATTCTACAAGACCATTTTAGCTAGTCACAACCACCTGTGGACTAAGCTCTATTAATATTATCCTATATCAGTATCTAATTTGATAAAATGAGGTTCAGAGAAGAGTGAAACTGGCCTTGGGCAACGCAGTTTACATGGTCAAACGTGGGCTAGACCCTAGTCTCAGAATTAAAAAGGCCAGGCTTCTCATCGCAGCGCAAGGAAATGAGATAATACCGAGATGGCCCTTCATGAAGCCAGCTGCCACAGCCTATGGGAAAACTATTTTTGAAACTACATGGTTTAAACTGTACTCGCCTATCTATTTATTTATTTATTTATTTATTTATTTATTTATTTATTTAAATAAGCAGGACCCAGAGCTATGCTATTATTGAAGTTGGGTTTTGGGGAATTTAGATAGAACAGAAGCCAGTAAATCTTCTTAGCTTTCTTCTCCTTCTTTCACTGCCATGCTCTCTCTTACCATTCTGCACATACAAAAATGAATGAACCAAACTCATAAATCCCATAAAAGCTATCCTTAATCTGTCCCTCTTTTAGTGTGCTTATAAAAAAAGGCCAATAGCTTTCAGTGAAATATGATACGGGCTGATGCAGAGAGCTCTCCACAATTTTTAGGATTTGGCTGGGCAAAATCTGTCTTTTTTCCTCTCAGGAGCAGGAAATACATACAAGGAAGTAAATTCATCCAGTGCATAAACACTTTACAGAGTGCAAGTTTTTCTGGGAAATTGGCTGGTATTTCTGTTTCACCGATGTACTTTATATAGCAATTTTCAAGTGGTTATTTCCCCTCCTAATTTCCAGATTCATAAATAGAAGAGTGCCTGTAGTTTTGATGCTGTAATTAAAAAATATTACACTATAAAACTTTTTAAAATTTTTGTTAAAAAGTGAAAACATTACTAAAATTTTTCTTGCCTGTTTTAAATTTATCACATTTAGAAAAATCGATTACAATTTATATTTTAAAAGGTACAATTACAACTAGAAGTTTAAACTCTTTAGCTCTGAGATCAAGAGTTGTTACAATTTATACTTCAACTTTCTAGGATTTTTCCCTGTGCTTTGGGTATGTCCAACACTAAGAAGTATCTAACATAATGAATGATATCTTACATCAAGTGTATTTATGCCATGATCTTATACTCATTAAGGACACAACAGTCTTTCTTATTGAACTGGAACTTGATCTTATCATTTGAAAACTACATTCTGGGCAATACGACATAATTATAGACAGTAGTGGGGAATATGAAACTTATTGTTTTGTTATGCCCCCGTAAGTATTTAACCAGTGTCCTACTGAATAGCTATCCCATGAAAATCTAGAAAGCCAAAAGCAAACAAAAATAGCGTGAATACACAAATGGAAAATCACTCCAAAACGTGTTATACATTTGCACATGAGATTTTTTTCCCCCAGCCTCCATTTAGTAAAAAGTATTAGAGAAAGTGATGTAGTTCATGGGGTTAATCTGAAGGGGGTGGGTAATTGAGTGAAAAGATAGTCAAGCAGCTGATTTGATAAGGCCAGTATTAACCAAGTAATGCAAACTTAAAGAAAACAAATATCAGGGGAATTCTTCATCTGAAGTGTATAATCTTAAGTCTATATAAGTATATATTGCAAAAAATATATGTTGTGTTTAGAATTCACAAAACTCGCGCGCGCGCGTGTGTGTGTGTGTGTGTATTTTGAAGTGGAGTTTAGAGGATCTCAAAATTAAAGTCTAGTTGATAAAAATTATGTAAATCAACATTTAGCCATATTCAATCAATTTGCAATAAGCTTAGTAATTCTCCTAACTTTATAGGCATGATACTGACAGTAAACATATGTATCCCAATGCAAGACAGACAGAAAACACTACTCTTAATATTAAAAGCATTGTATTTGATATATAATTCCATTTCTAGCATGCTAGTAAGTTTCTGTGCTATAGATTTTGGAGTTTTAAAGTTCCTTCTAGGATGTGGACTGTCAATAAAACTTAAAAAAAAAGAGAGAAAAAACTCCAAACTACTTAAACTACTCAGTGCTAACAATTAAAGTAAGTAAAGAGCAATCAATACTTGGAGTTTCATTTCAACATCTTAGATATTTCAACTCTTTTAACAAATGGGACATTATATACAGAATCTTAATTGCTAGTTTGCTAATATTAATGTTAACTAGATGTATTTGAGTCATGTTAATTCTCAATAGAATATCATTCTCTGCAAAATAATTCCAATGAGGAAAGGAAGTTTCATTTTTCAAATGTGGAGAGAAAACCTAAGTCCAGAAAAGAAATATCCAATTTGTTATATTTAAAATAATCTATTATATTTAAAATAAAAGAATTGAATCAGCATCATTGATTCCATAAATTTCTGTTGAATGCCCAATCAATACAGATATAAATACATAACACGTAGGTACATGTGGATTAATTTAAAGTAATTTGCAATGTATATTTAAGTTATTTTAAAAAACAATTGAGCAGTAGCCAGAATGAGGGAACATAATGCTGGTTCATTACATATTCCATGGTTACTGAAAGAAAAAAAAAACTTTCTGGTTCTGAGGAGTATAAATGTTATTTGAACTAAGATCTACAAATAAACCATCTAATTCCTGTTTCGTTGACATATTGGGGCAAAAGTGTTTAAATGACAACTTGTAGTAATACTTCTATAATATCACAGTGATGGAAAATATATGTATATATTAGTAACATTAATAATTATTTAAACAGAATAAATACATGAATATTTGAAGAACACTAAGAGTGAAATCTTAGATTTCAGAACAGATTCCTTTAACATACACATCCATTTAGAAACTGTTTCTTAATTTGTTTTTCATTCTCTGAGTTTCTGCTTTAAATGTAGAATTAAATTTAGCAATATGTTATACTCTATGAATCAGTTTAACCAAATTTACCCTAAATAGCTTGTCTGCATTGTTTTGAAAATACAAAACACCAAGTTGAATAGCTATACCCTTTTCATTATGTAATATGTTCAGCTTCCTGATTTTGCTTTTGTTGTGGCCATGAACACAATGTTCTTCTTCCTTTTTTTTTTTTTGCTTCATTTTTGCTCACTTGTCTAACAAAGGAAATAATGTGGTGTTTGAGGATGTGTATCTATCCCTGTGGGTACGTTGTCTCCATAACTGTTTATATCTTCTTATTACTGTGTCAATTTTCGTAGACAGATTGTAAATTCCTGAAGCTAGGATTTTTGTTTTATTATGAAACAATTTCTCTGATACCATTTATCATAACTTGCAATCCCTATCTATCCCTATTGAGTATATTAGGTACTCAATACATTCTGTTTCCAATATTTAAGTAGCGTCAGGGCCAGAAAATGTAGAAGACAACTTAAATTGAGAGCTCAAACCACTTTTTCAAAATTCTCTTTTGAAGCTTTAAGACCTTGTCAAATATACGACTTGACTATCTGTTTTTTCCCCTTGTGTTTCTGTTCATTGTGGTAACAGTCAATAGGAGGCAAACGACCTGCATAATCTATAAGCTACACAATAGAGTTCTGCATTGCTCGGATTTATTTTAGCCAAGTTCTGAGTAACCCTTACCCACAGGAGTTACTAAGTTACTAAGATGGAATCACTGAGGGCTGGGCAGAATTTAAAGGCACTTGATAAGTAAGTCTTAAAGATTAATAACATCTCAAATCTAAAGGGATTCCCATTCTTTGCAATCTTCTTAAAATTAAAACGGTATGTAATTATATTTCAAAAGATTTATCAGACATTGTCTATAAAACAGAATTGGATAATTGTTCATGTAATATTTTGTTATTTTGTTGTGACAAGAAATGGTGAAAACCATTTTCCTGCTTTATATTTAAGTTTTAAAGAATTAAAGGTAGAAATTGTGCTTGTGTTTTTGTTTTTTTTTTTAAAGTAATTATGTTCAAGACAGGAACACATTTCTTCTTGTTATCACTTGTTACCACCCCTGTGGCCTGACCTAAAAATGAAAAGTTCCATAACTCCATTACATTAATTTAGAGAAAACCAGAATTAACTTACGAAAAGTGCAATACATGCTAAAGTAAGAATCACTGAGCAACTAATTACAAAATCAATGATATATCTTTTACCTAAAATTTTATACTTTGGAAGAGCAAGATGGATCTGTTGGTCTACGATGGCTTTCTGTGTTTTTTGAGCCAATATTATGGTATAATTGGAGCACTTGACCTTGTTTCTAGATATTGAGAAATTTTGCTTCGAAAAATGTGTTGGGAAGAAAATGTCAACTATAAAATATATGGTAAATAAAATAACTTCCCTATTTCTTTTTTAAAATGTCTTATTTATTTTTGAGAGAGACAGCATGAGTGAGGGAGGGTCAGAGAGAAGGGGACAGAGGATCCCAAGCGGGGTCTGCGCTGACAGCAGGGAACCTGATGTAGGGTACATCTCAGGAATTGTGAGATCATGACCTGAGCCAAAATCAAGAGTTGGATGCTTAAACGATTGAGCCATGCAGGCGCCCCTAGAGTCCCTGTGTTTTTAAGGTAATTACACCCTGTGAGGTCAACAAAGATAGCGAGCTGTCAGACCTAAAAGGCATAAGTCTTGTCCCTCTGATACATACACAAGAGTAATACCAACATGATCTCCCTCCCTCTCTCAAAAACAAAACAAAACAAAACAACAACAACAACAACAACAAACCCTGTAAAAACCAGGGACAATCAGAAAAAAAAAAACACATCCTCAATAACAATACATTTGGGAAACAATGGCTTAAATAATGTTAGATGTCTTTAGCAAGGCATTAAAAAAATAGGCTACTGTACTTGGGGATATTTGAAAAGTAGACATAATCTACAGTGGTAGACAGTACCTTTTAAACCTCTCTTTTTTTTTTTTTTTGCACCTGGCATTCCACAGAATACATTTTAAGAAATGCTATCTTAGTGAATTTTCCATGGTTCGTGTTGGCACTCAATCTTGATGGTTAGGGATTGAATTTTGTCATTAAGCAGAAACTGGAACCATCTCTTAATAATAGATTTGAATTAACCAATCTCAAAAGACTGACCTATGAAATCAGAATGCCAACAATTTAATTAAGAAGGAGAAATTTAACCACAAGGGAGACCAAATAACAATCCTCTGAGTAGTGTTCTCTCCCCTCCATAGGCGCACAGCATGGGAAAATAAATTATAATTAGGAGACTAGTTCGTGAACGTGAAAACAAAACAAAGTAAGGTAGAAACATCTAGGTTTAAAATGTGTAAATGCTACTGCACTGAAATAACCTAAGCTTGCCATTTCCACTAAAAAAGATATGCTGATCATTAACACCTTGGACACTTTTAATTATATTGCCAAACTTTTATCAGCCATTAACCTTTCTCATTTATGGGTGATTATTCTCCTCCCTTTCAGTGGAGCATTCTTTGTGTAGCTATGTTAATCCATTTGATGAGATAGCATTCTAGTCTTGCAGACTTGGGAACTTATTCACTCATGTTGTCCCTTTAAGCTGATTTTGTGTACTTTGCTCCGATAAGTGAAGGCATAGTAACTTTGTTTTGGAATACACTGGATTAGTGGTACCAGAAAGTCTAATTATAATTTTCTAGGAAGAATATGAAGAGATGTAACTCAAGAGCCAGATGGAAATTAGAAATAAATATTTTGGAGTCTTCTATATACATATGGTTTGGGGAAAAATGAATGGGATTGTCTATAGAAAGAATATGATAGAAATGTACAAATAATAGAATATAGGCAAATACATCAGGAAGGAAGACCATGGAGTATTCAAAAGTGAAAGAAGAAGAAAAATTGAGAGACGGTCATGCAGCATGGTATATATTATATATCTATATCTATCTACATATATATAATCAATGTCTCTATGTATATGTATGTGCCTACATATATGTATAATCTCTCTATTTTGCATATATAATCTATATGTCTATCTTCACCCTACTTTCCCTCCTGCTTCTTTTATGTCTGGATTATTACAGAATATCACCTTAGGGCATCAGGTTGGACTAAGAAGACATCATGAGTTCAGTAGGGTGAGGAGATACTTCTTTCTGCTTGGTGATTAGAAGTAGGACTAAATCCAGAAAACCCTAATGACTTCTCAGTGTATAGTTCCTTTTACGTTCTTAAATACAGTTTCAGTAATCACTCATTAAACTGGATTTTTGTTGCTCTAGCAGAGGTTTCCTTTCCTCACATCAACATACTTTGGGGGAAATTGGTTGAAGAAATGAAGGGTAGAAATCTACATAGAAGTCAAGGAGTCTTCTGAAAGATATGGGATCAATATTGCCCTTTTATATTTTTAAGTGTATTTATTTTGAGAGAAAGAGAAATAGAGAGAGAGGGTGGGGGAGGGGCAGAGAGAGAGGGAGAGAGAGAATCCCAAGCAGGCTCTGTACTGTCAGCTCAGAGCCCAACATGGGGCTTGAACTCCCAAATGGTGAGATCATGAACTGAGCTGAAATCAAGAGTTGGCTGCTTAACTGACTGAGCCATCCAAGCACTTTATATATATTGCCCCTTTCTTTTGTGATCCAGTAGTATTGAAAACTCTCTGGGAATTTGGCATATTCCTTATGGAGAACAGCTAGAGAAAAAACAATGTGATCTTGTGTTTTCAAAGGAATCACAACCTAAAAGGATCTGGATCCAAATTTAATCTAAGGACAAAGAGGTTCATGAGGTCCCTACAGACCTGCTGCCCCATCAGAGTGCTTGAGCTTTGGGAACAATGGATAAGAAGTGTGGGTGATCTAAAGCTGTTCAAACTGGTCACGAAAGGATTATGAGAGGATGAGCATTAAGACTGTAGCATGATGAGCAGATACTCTACTTTCTGGTTGATGTTTGAAAGCAAGACCATATCCATGAGAAATCTTGGGGATGACAGCAGAACTGGGAGAGAGACACTCAACTATAAACAAATAAGAATTGAGCAATAACTTGGAGAAAGGAGAGAATTATGTTTATATCTTAGAAGAGATTCATATGTTACAATAGTCTATGTTATGGAAGCACTCTAACAAGGAAGGCATATTTACTAAGACAATTTTTCTAGAATAGTCAGAAAAATGAGACCTGAGGAAAATATCCATCATTTGAGCATTTGAAAGTTAATGGCATATTAAAAGACTTATTTGAATGGTCGCAACAGAGTCCTAGATTGTCAGAGATTAAGCAATTAGGGTTTTGGAAGAAAGAACTGCTAAGCAGAGACTGCTCTTTAGGCGAGTTTTTGGTGTTAATGAGATACGTGTTTTTAAAAAATGATTATTGCCTTTTAAAACACAGAATAGACAATGGGAACTAATAATGTGTGTTTTTTTTCCCTAATAAGTTCTACAATTAATTATTGAGCTTCTAGCATGCATTTAGCACTGTACTATTTGCTAAATGGAAATCTTAAAAGAAAGAAAATGCATGAAAATGGTAGATGAAACCAGTTCCTAAGAAAGCAAAATGGAATGGAATCAAGTTGGCATTCTAAGAATTTCTAGATAGGCATGAAGTCCACTTGAATTTAGAAATTGGAAACATTACAGTAAATGGAAATAATGTGGGCCTTAAAATCAGATTTATTTGAATACTGCTTTGGTAGATCTTTATAATAGAGTAGGGATTTTCCAGGCCAAAGATGGATTCTCAGGACCAAGATAAAGGCAGAGTGGTATAAATTTCATCTAACTGATGTAAGAATAGTCCAATTTTTACTGTTCTAGTAGCTGTGAGAATTATGGAGCAAAATGCCTCTACTTAAAAAAAAAGTATCAGTCAATCATTAACTTTTAAAACTTATAAGAAAGTATTAAGTTTATGTTCAAGAACTTATAAATAAAATTGTGAGTTTTGCATGCTATGGTAGGCCAATGTGCATTGTCTTCATCTCATTATTGAATTACTAAACTATATAACTTTGTAATGTCATCATTACAAGATTGAAATGTACCCTAAGCATTTGTTCAACTGCCTTTTATAGATACAAAAAGTAAAGTCCTAAAACATGGACTAATTTCTTCTACCGTATTCAGTTTGAAAGAATTTGTGGCAAATTTAGATTTGTAATTCAGTGCCCAGAGTTCCAGACCACCCTGTTTTACTGAAGTGAACTACAAGGTTTTAATGTATGCAATTATTTTTCTTTAGTGTATAACAGTAAATTGTTATTTTCTACAATTTCTGGAGGAGTTATAGATTATGTATAAAGGAGAATCATTATTTGTGTGGACTTCCTTGTTTATTTGTGGTGATTTTTATATTCTCATATCTGAAACATTTTTTTCAGAATGCATGATAACATGAAAAGCATGGTTATTTCTTTCTTAACCAGTTTTCATACATTATTATAGTATCTCTTCAAAATTCTGGAACTACAGTTGAATCCTGTCAGACATAAATGAACAAGCTCAAGTGAATGCTTTAGTCTCCTTCAAGCATCGGATTAGATTATCCTTGTCTGCAACTTTTAATTCAAATGGAAAAAAAACACATCTCCACAGGAGATGTGACCCTATTGTTAATAGTAGACACGTCTGATTCTGGCACAACTGTACAAACATGTCTCACATTATACTTAAAATATTGACTTTGTAAGATATATAGCAGTTTTTTAAGCTATACATTTGTGCCAATTTCCAATTAAACACCTATGAGAGGGAAGAGTCAATTTCAAGTCAGACAATCTTTTAGAATGGACAAGTCTACAGTTATGACCTTGATTGCCCAATAATTCAATGATGGAAGATGTAATTTCTCTGTGGCCATTTTATTTTTATGTTTCTTTTCTGTATAAATACAGAAAGAAAGAGGAAATTTCACCTGAAATGTTATCTGTGGTATGTACAGAAAGAATATCAAATAATTTAGGTAAACATTTCACGAAGACTTTAACCCATGCTGTCCATTTGTTTACAATCGGAGATGTGATTATTGCGTTGCTTTACCAGTTCAGAATGCATCACGAGCTTCTGACCATTTCGACATGCATACCTGTAGGGATAACTAGAGTGTTGTCCAGAACTGAATTTAAACTCAGAAAACGAAGAATTGTGAAACCCAATTTTAGAGTTCACATAGTTAGCCTTGTACTTCCATTTTCATTGTATAAATATATATTTTCCCCATTGACTGGTTCTTTCTAGAGTTTGCATCAAATTTAAATCAGGCTACATTTAAATATCACATTATGGCAGCCCTTGAATAAGTGTACATACATTTTTTACTGATATACATATGTCATTTAATTTTAAGGAGCACGTGTGTGTGTGTGTGTGTGTGTGAGAGAGAGAGAGAGGGAGAGAAAGAAAATTTCATAGACGCTTACCTTACCCTGCATGAAATAGACTACTCCAGGTATAAAAATGAGTGTGATCCAACAATATTTATAGTAATTTATGGCTATTTTTACCTACTTAAAAATATTTTTATGATGATATACTATAAATAAGGCCTGTGAAACAGGTTGACTTGGTGTTAAAGGACCAATAGGGACAAATTTTCTTTTGTTTGAATACTTACAGGAGGAATTAAAATTGAAGAATCATTGCACACCTACTGTGGTCCAATCCATTTAGGAGGTATTTCACATATATTATGCCACTTAATCTTCACAATTGTGTTAAGTCGGCTTTACTTCCACGTTTTAAGGAGGCAAGTCTGAGAATGAGATAAGTAAACCAACTTGCTTGGAGACGTCAAAATGAGTGATGTGACCTACAATCCAAGCCCATGTCTGTTTGACTAATGGATCACTTCAATATATTTAAGGTGTTTTATATGCTGTCACTTGATGATTCAGTGCAGGGAGTCTATTTCCTTCTATTCTTTGTTTTTTGTACTTTTACAGAGAAGCGGTTGCTTAGTTATTTCTGTAAACCCTGTAAAACTTCTTAAAACTTGAAACAAGATTAGGTATACTCTTTTTGCTTTGGTAGGCAAAATGATGAGGGACATAAGTTGGTTTTCATAATGAATGCTTTTGAATGGAAACAGAGAAAACCAAGAAGAACAAAGCAATTAGAAACAGTGAAAAAGTGTCAAGGCCAAGAGAAAAGTGAAAACAGCAATGTTGATTAGCTGGAGGTTCTGGCAGAGGCGTTGGGAGGCATGCAGCTGTATACTGCTCTGCTTCATCTACATTGTTGCTTTTCTAAGAGGGATCTGCAAAACGGAACACTTTGTGCCTGCTGACATCCACTGTGCAAACCCCCTTGTTTTATTTTGGAAGAGACAGATGTAGAGATCTGACTTTTGAGGCCAATGAAAGAAGAAAGATCCTATTAAAATCCTGCACACCGGTGCAAAACTCAAGGCTTTGTCAAAGTTTTCTTATTCAAGAAACTATACAGTACTTTCACAGGGAAACAAAAAAATCTGGCAAGCATCACACACACACACACACACACACACACACATACACACACAAAGCTGTCATTATCAAAAGACACTTTAATTTAAAGTATATGAATACATGCGCCATGAACTCCCAATAAAGGAAAGATGTTAGGAAGTCACCTGAAAGCTGTTACTCTTTTCATACTTCTCACGTGGCTGTGAAATTTTCCTTGTTGATGACAGCTACTGCTCACCTGCCTAAAATTGGTCTTTAAAATGACTTTGTGCTTTAATGCAGACGAAAAAATCCTTCATTCTGGTGATCACTTCCAAAGCCCCAGCAACGGCGCCATCAATCACACCTAGCGCCTGATGGATGTGTCAGGCGATAAGCGGAGCAAGAGCTGTTTCAAGGCCACTGACTCGGAATCTGCAATCTGACTTGATTCCTTGAAAGCCTGTGGCTTTGGGGTAAACTAAGGGTCAGTGAGTGTCCTCTTCTGCACGGATCATTTGCAACACCAAAAAAGCAAGTGAGGAAGATTGAATATTGATTTAGAAAGCACTTTTAGGTTATTAATGATACTAATAATTCCAATAATGAAAACATGAAATTTCATTTAATGAAAGCATTTGAACTTTATTTTTTTCCAAATACCTTTATCATGATACATTTGACAACTTGCATAAAATCAACAAAATCCCTGAAAAACATTGTCCAAATTTTCAGATACTCTAGTAGACTTTTATACATACTTGTAATAAAAATTATATTTATTTAAGGCATAAGATATGATATGATATACATAGCAAAATGATTACTATACTCAAGTTATAATGTATCATCTCCTCACAAAGTTACCTTTTCTTTTTGTGATAAGTGCTTCTAAAGCCTATTCTTTAAGCATATTCCCTGTATTCAATCCAGTATTAACAATAGTCATCATGCCTGTACATTAGATCTTTAGACTTATCCATCCTACATAACCGTGTGTTGGTGCCCTTTGGCCAGTATCTTCCTATTCCCTTCTCCCCGAGCCCCTGTTAACCACTGTTCTACTCTGCTTCTAGGCGTTTGACATTCTTTTTTCTTTAAATGCCACGTATAAGTGAGATGATACAGTGTTTTACCTTTTTCTGTCTGGTTTATTTCACATAGCATAATGTCCTCTGGGTTCATCCATACTATTTCAAATGGCAAGATTTCCTTCTTTCTCATGGCCGAATAATATTCTATTGTGTATAATATCATATTGTATGCCATACCTCTTCTTTATCTATTCATCTGCAGAAGAACAGCTGGGTTGTTTCCCTATCTTGGCTGTTGTGACTAATGCTACAAATGTACACAGTAGTGCTAATATTTCATAGAGGTACTGATTTTATTGTTGTTGAGTTTATTACAAAGAATTTCCAAGAAGGACATCGTATTCATTGATAAGTAGTTCGCTGAATTCTTTTTTTTTAACTTTATTTATTTATTTGCGGGGGGGGCTTGAGGACCAGAGAGAGAGAGGGAGAGAGAATTCCAGGCAGGTTGTGCACTATCAGTGCACAGAGCCCGATGTAGGGCTCTGTCTCATAAAGCCTGAGATCACTACCTGAGCCCAAATCAAGAGTCAGCTGCTTACCGATTGAGCCACCCAGGCACCCCAGTAGTTCACTGGATTCTTTATTGTTTCTATGAACAGTGGTAGAAAGACGACACCTGTTTACATTGTCATAGACTTGGGTTTAGAGATAAATTAAGCCAAGAGTAAAGAATAAGCAAAATTCAGAATGAACAAAAGAAAAAGCGACAACAAAAAATATTTATGAAAGCAACATTTTGAGTTTGAAAAATCTAGGCCAATGGAAATATCAAAACTATTACTTAAATTAGTCATTTTAGTTTTCATTTTTTAATTTATGGACACCTTTGATATTTTGAATCACATTTTCTAATACACTCCATAACTGTTTCTATTGCTTGACTTTTTCTGGCTTTAACTTAGCTTTCGCCACTTCATTAAAAACATATTTATTTCATGGCTGGTATGCATCAGACACTAAAAATTATATTTTCATTTCTGAGGCTGAATGACCAAATATTAGGTTTCTTGTTTATAAAATACTGCTATGGAGAGATCAGTCAGAATTTAATATTACAGACATATTTTGACAACAAAAGAATCCAGTCATTAAGACTGACAACCCCTGTTGTTACTAAATCCAGGTGAATCAATACGAAGTTTTACATCCAACTTAGGGAAAGAGCAATAGCCTTTAAATTAGTCCTCCACATGAAGAAGTAATTAGGTGCTCACTTCTGGAGAGGTCGAACCATCACCAACTGTACAAATGCCTGCTTCTGAAGCTGTACTCATCAACGTAGTAATGAGCTGTTGAAATAGCAATGCAGAGCAAATCTACAATGCAGGGAACTAATTGGCTCATGGATACTTTTAGCTATCCTGCTGTTACAGAAACAGACACTCTTGCGAAGGATGGACATTTTGAATTCTGTTATTGGAAACATGGTGCTCTGTTCAGGGATCTTACACTCATGGATTTCTGAAGTCTTGAATTCTAGATCTCCTTATGTTTTTCAGCATTTTAAACACAATGCCCCATGAGACTTTCTTAGCGTTATCCCCAGGTGGTTTTTTTTTTTTTTCTTTTCTTTTCTAAATAAAGCAGGTCTTTTGGAGTTTCACGCTTATAGAAGACCTTGTCACAGAATGATCTCGTCTGTTTTGTCCTCTGCTGTGAAGTTAGCTAACAGAACCTACCTGGAGAGTTAGCTCTCCACTGCATGGCCCCAGACCAGTCTAACAACCCTGACAAGCCATCCTATAAATATAGGTCATCTAGTAAGTTCAGAGAAAAAAGAACAATAACATTTCTGCATCATTCGTGGAGAATGATGAGAGAATTCGTGCGCATCGTGTGTTCACCTTAAAGTGCACACAGCTGTGATGGTGGCTAGATACAAAACTCTGCATTATCATTGTTAGGACATGTGTTGATAACAAGTGACAGCAGTTTTGTTTCTGCATTCTGTCTTGAAGTACCTAATCTGGTCACATAGATGTAAATTCTATGGGATGGGTAGGTTTTAATAGTAATTTATTTCCTTGCGGTTGGGCATTTAGAAACCAGCCTGCTAAGGACTAGATCCTTGTATGCATGGCTTCTAGTCTATTTGACATTCCTATGTCCCTTCCTTTTGAATCTAGATGTCCTTGGTACCAGTTACCTCTGTTTAGGAATCATATCATTGCTCCCTATCATTTATCTCATACTCTTCCCCCCACACCGACTTCCTAGTTTTGAATCGTTCTCTTTCCCTTATTAGTGTTTAGAATGATTTCACAAACATTTACTCACCAATACATTATGATATGCTCTGTGTGCTACAGGCTGAAAATCAGTTCTATAGAGCACAGTCACAGTGCTTGGGAAGTGCATAGCTTTGTTTTCTAAATGCAAGAATGACATAAACCAGTGGTTATTCTCCAAGAGTTTCTAAATTTTCACATAGGGGGTCATTAATACACATTCTAGTTTAATGGATTAATGCCCTTCTGCACTGCCAAGAAGAATGACTTCCTGTACAAACGTTCTGATCTCCAGCTTAACCCTGATAACATGGTCTTCCTGGGCTTTGCAGATTTGATGCATTTGGCCATTGTCCAACGCCTAGATAGGTCATTATGGCTTGTGTATAATTGGAATATTTAATACAGCTAAAAGTGATTCAATAACAACATGATGTTACATGTCCCTTTAAACCTTGATGTAGCCTCACATTAACACGTTTCTTGTCATCTTTCCTTTGCATTCTATAGCAATAATCTGCCATGGTTTATTCTGCTTATTAATTATGCTAGTTGCTGATTTGATGAATGCTGAAATGGATGAAGATTAGAATAGGGAGAAAATTAAATAATTGGAGAACCAACCACAAAAGATCCTTTTGAATTTCACTAATTAGCAAAACTCTATATGCCTTACAATCAATTATGTTTCACAACTCAAAGTCATGTTTGTCACAGTATTTTTAACAAATAGGTCTTGGTTACAAGATAATAAAAAAAGTAAAATTAGAAATAATTTCTATGTAGAATTCATATCTCTTGACTGTTTTCATCTCTAACCAGTTAAATTCTAATTTGTTGAGTTGCATATTGTAGTGAAAACATTGTCACTTTAGATATTTCTCATTTCTTCTTTTCAATCGTTTTACTCTCTATAGTTTTAACTTGTATCTAAGTCTCTGAAACCAAGACCTTGTACTATTTAAAAATAGTTTTTATGAATCAATGGGACTCTTCATTCATGAATTGACAATATGTAAGTTAGGTTCAAGTCAAAGAAAAAGAATCACAGTAGATGGGAAAGATAAAGGGGAATTAAATTAGCGTATATTATGAAACTTGAGCATAAAGTATAATGTCAGTGCAGAGAGACCCAGATGATGGCATTCTCTTGCTTATTGCAGCTGAATACTGTTAATAATAATAGTGGTAGTAAATAATACTGATGTTACCTACCTACTTCCCTATCTGCTTACCTACCTTGCATACATACAAGAAAAGCCTTGCAAACATTAGCATCAAATTTGTTTTCTCTGATAAGAACCACTTTCCTTCTTTGTGCTTTGGAGTATATCTTTAGATGGGTTGAATGATAACCAATGAAACAATAACAAAAACAATAATGGCAGCAAAGGTTTTGATTTATTGTTGTGGCAAAGAGGTCACTAATTACAAAATACATTATTTCTTTCCTTTACTATCAATAGTAAGCTTAGATTCATTTATATTTTCAGGTGTAAAATAAGCAATATATCAGTGCAAGGGAGTCTTTTAAAGACAGATTTACATAACACTGGAGTAAAATTAACTTCTCCACAAAAGAACAAGGTTGAATTGACATGAAATGAATTAAAAACTCTGCTTCCTGGCTTTCTCCTGGCAGCAGTTTGCCAAAAATCTGCCGGGAAAAGTATTGTAATCGGCTTGGTTCCTAGAAAGGCTGTATAGCTAGGATGTAAATATGTTTATATTATGGAGTTTTAGCAAGAAACAAGTATAAGATGGTTAGGATCGCCCTTACTTTTTGCTTCTGGGCCGCAGAGGGAAAGCCCAGCTGTAATCACCTGCCTTAGTCTCCAGAGTCTAACTACAAACCTGTAAGGTCTGCAAGTCTGTCATCATTGATGAACTGAATTACCAGAGATGATCAAGGCGTTTGTGAGTTTAAGATAGTAGAGATCGAAGCCATAGAGATTCCATTTTATTTTTTGAAATCACATTTTCAGTAATTTCTGTAGCCCCTTTTAAAGATATTACATCTTAACTGAATTTACCTCTTTTATAGAAGAGTGTAGCAATTAGTTGGTTTCCCCAAACTATCTCTTCAGTGACCATATAAACTCTCATAACCAGCTAAATTAACAGAGTTATTGATAACATTTACACAGGACACAAAGTTCAGCTTTCTTCATGTTGTTTCATGAATGAAGTGCGTCCTTTTACGTTAGGTGAGACCTTCCATTCCATAACAGCATCGACTGGATATGCATCATCTTGGAAATTACATATACTTTTTTAAAGTTTATTTATTTTTGAGAAAGACAGACAGAGAGAGAGAGAGAGAGAGAGAGAGAGAGCGAGAGCGCAAGTGGGGGAAGGGCAGAGAGAAGGAGAGAATGAGAATCCCAAGCAGGCTCCACACTGGCAGTGCAGATCACAATGCAGGGTTTGAACTCACAAACCATGACATCATGCCCCAACCTGAAATCAAGAGTCGGACACCTAACTGACTGAGCCCCTCATGTGCCCTAAAAATTACATATTACTGATGTCTACTTAGGATGATTCCAAACATGAAATAGAAAACAAAAAGACAGGTGGCAGATGCTATTATTTTCATTATATTTATTTTTATATTATTATATTGTATTATATTATTATATTTTATTATATTTATTATATAGTTTTATTAACCTATGATTATGAATTAGAATAAGTGGAAAATAAATATTAGGATGATGGAACTGGAAAGAATCTGGCCTTTTATAATAGGTACGCATTTGGGTTCTTTCCTAGAGAGGCAGCTCTACTTTGTGATGTCTGATTTCTTGGTTGAGCTTAGTCATGGGAATACCTGGATTTTCCTAAAGTGAAGGCAGAGGGGGAAACTATTCTTTCACATAGAAATGAATATTGCACCAAAATTTTTCATGCATCAGTGAACACATCTCTCTCAGTAAAATATCAAATTCACTTTTTCCATTGCTTATGCTGTGACTCCTATATTTCAGTTCTACTAAGATATACTTCTGTGAGCGCTATGATTAATTCTGTTATGTTTATGAATGCCATTCTTCATTTAAAATATTCACTATGTTGGCAGGCAAGATGTTAAGTCAGAGTTTTCTTTGTTTCAGTGTTAGCACCCTTCCTGCAATTCCATTTTGTTTACCTTAAATGAAAAACATTAGTCATATCTGATAGCTCTCATACTGGACCATGATGCCTAATCCAGCATAGCAAGTGACATGTTCAGTTAAACCTGCTTAATCCTGCTTTTATCATATCACTCAAAGCAAACCTACTGAGTGAACTTAAGTAGGTTAGTATTACATAAGATCTCTCTTTACTTTCTAGCATCTGAATAGAGATGACTCATACAAAATATTTAGAAAACAGAATAGAGTCTGTCATATTAATAGACTACCTGTATACCACACAAAACAGAAATAGTTTTAAGCCTTTCCAAGGAGATTGGAAGCTGAATAGAGTTAGTGGTTCTATAGGCCAAGAAGATCAATTCTTTGATTTGACTGGTTTATATAGGAAGTCGCCTCTGGATCTTTGAACCTCTGTATCCTTTGTGAATGACTTATGGAGCTCAAGAAGGTTGACTGTGATAAGAGGAATGGGAAAGAAGAGTCCTCATGAATATGTGCCTTCTGTTTTCACTCTAGGAGTATCATGATATTTTGAAAAATCATTATTCATGGCAGAATTTATTTTGATGTAGTAGCAAGAGTAGCACACACATGTAAATAAATCCCACAGCTATTGCTATGACATTTAAGGAAACTTCTTACAGGCATTTTCAATAGTTAATATATGTAGATCAAAACTTAATATGTGCTGGGCAGCCTTCCAAGTATCTTACAAATATTAAACAGAGGATATGTGATAATTTCATAAGAATGGTCTACATTAGATAGTTCAAGCAGTATAATCATGACAATAATAATGAAGAGGATGACGGTGGTGATAGTAATTACAATAAAATACTTATTTCCAATAAAAACTATATTTGTTAAGTGTATTTGCTTAAACTTAATTACTTACATTTAATCTTAATGCAGTGAATCTCAACCCCTTTCCATAGCCTATTTGTGAGAAGTGAGTTCAGACTTCATTGCAGGAATGATGTAAGGGAAATTTAACTCCACCTTCTAGAGGAAGACACATTAAAGAACTGTGGATAGATCTTAAAACCATCACCATAATTAATACCTATAATTTTCAGCATTTATTATGTTTTGAGTACTCTACTAAATGCTTTGTCTGTAATTTATAATTTAATTTTCACAACAGGCATTTTGTCTTTTTTTTTTAGCCTCTCTAGTTTGTTCAAAATATTTTATCCCTAAAATTTATGAACCATCTCTTTTCCAGCAATTATCTCTACACACCACACATTTTACCCATACCTGACTGCAGGCACCTTCCTGTCTCTGATTCTGTGTCTAGTCCAAAGTCAATAAACTTGATCTACTCAGATTCATTATGCATCTTGATCCTAATCATGGGAAAAAACTAAAAGCCCTACAGCCCATCTGTAACAAAAGCAAAAACAAAACCAATAAAGCATCGTCACCTGCCTGCCCTTTACCACCTTACGACAATACCTGCACTTTAGACTTCCCTGCCTTCTGTCCTCCTCCTCCTAATACCTGTTTATACTCACACTCTTTGCTCCCTTAGCATCCTTATATCTATTGCATCCGTATATACTCCCTTATATATACTGCACTCTGACTCCCATCTCCACGATGTCACAAATTGTCTCTTGTCTTGTATTTCTTATTTCCAAAGCAACAGATCAAGCCTCAGCATTTTATTTCAACTTCTAGGAGCATTTTGCAGCTTATCACTCTCTCCTGAAATGACATTTTCCCCCTTGGCTTACACAATGCTCCCTTCCTTACTTTCACATCTCTTCTGCCTGTCGCAGTGCCCAGTCTATTAAAATTGTTTTCCAAATGCTATTTCTTCATCCACTGGGAGGATCATATGGTTCTTATCTTTTCTTTCATTAATGTGGTGTATCACATTGATTGTTTTACAAGTATTGAACCACTGTTACAGCCCAGGAATAAATCCCACTTGATCATGGCGAATAATTATTTTAATGTACTGTTGGATTCGATTTGCTAGTATGTTGAGAATTTTTGCATCCATGTTCGTTAGGGATACAGGTCTGTAATTTCCCTTTGTCTGGTTGTGGAATCAAGGTAATGCTAGCCTTGTAGAATGAGTTTGGAAGTTTTCCTTCCATTTCTATTTCTTTCATTTGGAACAGTTTGAGAAGAATAAGTATTAACTCTTCTTTAAATATTTGGTAGAATTTGACAGAGAACAGCATCCACTCTTGATGAAAACCCTCAACAAAGTAGGGATAGAAGGAATATACTTCAACATCACATACATATGTGGAAGGTCATATATGAAAGACCCACCGCTCATATCATCCTCAATGGGGAAAAACTGAGAGTTTTTTCTCTACAGTCAGGAATAAGACAGGGATGTCCACTCTTACCATTACTATTTAACATAGTACCAGGAGTCTTAGTCTCAGCAGTCAGACAACAAAAAGAAATAAAAGGCATCCAAATAGGCAAGGAAGAATTCAAACTTCATCATTCACAGACGACATGACACTCTATGTAGAAAAATTGAAAGACTCCACCAAAAAATTTCTGGAACTGATACACAAATTCAGCAAAGTTGCAAGATACAAAGTCAATGTACAGAAATCTGTTGTATTTCTATGCAATAGTGAAGAATCAGAAAGAGAAATCAAGTAATTTATCCCATTTACAATTTCACAAAAACCGTAAGATAACTAGGAATAAACCTAACCAAAGAGGTAAAAGATTTGTATTCTGAAAGCTTATAAAAGAAATTGAAGATGACACAAAGAAATGAAAAAACATTTCATGCTCATGGATAGGAAGAACAAATATTGTTAAAATGTCTACACTACCCAAAGCAATCTACACATTGAATGCAATCCCTATCAAAATACCACCAGCATTTTTCACAGAGCTAGAACAAACAATCCTAAAATTTGTATGGAACCACAAAAGACCCCAAATAGCCAAAGCAATCTTGAAAAAGAAAAGCAAACCTGGAGGCATCACGATTCTGGACTTCAAGCTATATTACAAATCTCTGGTCATCAAGACAGTAGGGTACTGGCACAAAAACAGACAATGGAAATGAATATAAAACCCAGAAATAGACCCACAACTATATGGTCGACTAATCTTTGACAAAGTAGGAAAGAATATCCAATGGAAACAAAGACAGTGTCTTCAACAAATGGTGTTGGGAAAACTGGACAGCAATATGCAGAAGATTGAAACTGGACCACGTTCTTACGTCATACACAAAAATAAATTCAAAATGGATGAAAAACCTAAATGTGAGACAGGAAACCATCAAAATCCTAGAAGAGAACACAGGTAGCAACCTCTTTGACTGCGGGCATAGCAACTTCTTACTAGACACATCTCCAGAGGCAAGGGAAACAAAAGCAAATGTGAATTACTGGGATTCACCAGTATAAAAATCTTCTTTTTTTTTTAAGTTAAAAATCTTCTGCCCAGCAAAGGAAACAATCAACAAACTAAAGGGAAATCTATGGAATGGGAGAAAATATTTGCAAATGACATATCTGATAAAGGATTAGTATACAAACTCTATAAAGAATTTATCGAACTCAACACCACAAAGAAAATAATCCAGTCAAGAAATTGGCAGAAGACATGAAAAGACATTTTTCCAAAGAAGACATACCAAAGGTGGCTAACAGACACATGAAAGATGCTCAACATCAATTATCAACAGGGAAATACAAATAAAAATGAAATACAGTCAAAACCTCACACCTGTCAGAAGGGCTGATATTAACAACTCATTAACAGACGTTGGCAAGGATGTGGAGAAACAGTTCTCACACTGTTGGTGGGAATACAAACTGGTTAAGCCACCCTGGAAAACAGTATGGAGAATCCTCGAATGTTAAAAACAGAACTACCCTATGATACAGCAATTGTGTTACTAGATATTTGCCCAAAGGATACAGAAATACTGATTCAAAGGGGCACATGCACCCCTATGTTTATGGCAACATTATCAACAATAGGAAAATTACAGAAAGAGCCCAAATGTCCATTGACTGATGAACGGATAAATAAGATAAATGGATAAATAAATAAATAAGTGGTGTATACACACACACACACACACACAGACACACACACAATGGAGTATTAATCAGCCAGCTAATGTCCATCCATTCGTAATGACATGGAGGGAGGTAGTAATAAGTCAGTCAGAGAAAGATGAATACCATATGAGCTCACTCATATGTGGAATTTAGGAAACAAAACAGATGAACAAAGGGGAAGAGGGAAAACAGAGAGAGGGGGGCAAACCATAAGAGACTCCTAACTATAGATAACAAACTGATGGTTTTTGGAAGGGAGTTGGACCAGGGAGGATGGGTTGAATAGGTGAAACGTACTAAAGAGGGTACTTACGATGAGCACTGGGTGTTATATGTCAGTGATGAATCACTAAACTCTACTCCTGACACTATACATTGACTAGTATTTAGGTAAAAACTTAAAACAAAATAATAATTTAAAAAATTAATGAAGTAAAATTTTCTTTAGTGGCCACTTTTCTCCTTCTAAGCTCTAAAAATTAAGAGCTCCTTAGTAAACAATCTTGACTTGTCTAACAATCCATGCTTTCATTCAGATCAAAATCACAAAATTAGCATGTCCCAAACCAAATCTGTGAATCTCCTCTCTTACTCTGTACCTCATCTTGGGTTCTTATCTCAATGAATGGCACCATCAATCACTCATTTGCTCAGATTATAAGACTAAATGACATCCTTGACTTTTCTTCATTCTCTAGAATGCATTACACATTCTATCAGCTCAACCTTGAAAATGTATTCTGCATGGGACCACTTCTCACTTCTTCCACTGCTACTATGCTAGTCGAATCCACAAATATATTCATAATAGACAAACACTTTTTACTAGGCAGTCTTCTAACTGATTTCCCTATTTCCACACTTAATCCAGTAGTCTGTTCCCCAAAGAGTGGCCGGTGTGATTCTGTAAAACTATAACATTTTTATACTGCTATTATTAAAGTTCTCTAAATTTTCTTTTAATCCAAAATAAAATTCAAATTCTTACCATGATCTGCAAGACCTATGAGACCTGATCTCGGGCTGCCTCACCAAGTCTCTTTCTACATCTTATTTCTCTCTTGCTCTTATGTGAATGTGATGAGTTCCTGCCCCATCTACAGCACTGGTGCCTCCTTTACCTATAGATAACACCCTTTGCATAAATATTATGACTTCCTCCTGTACTCCTTTTATTCTATTGTATTCTAGAATTATAACTTTAGAAGGGGCTTTCTTCACCACCCTATCTGAAATAGCACATATCTATAATTCTATATCCCCTTGTTTTACTGAACTTTTCTTCATTACACTACCACTATGTGACATTATGTTATATATTTATAACATCATTATATTATATATCCTCTCTTTGTTACTGTTATGTATCTTTACAATGATGTGGACTCTATCATAGAAGTGGTTGTGTCTATTTTAATCTAGGCCACCTGCCCAGAGCCTAGGAAGGGCCTGGTGCACAGTGAAGAACACTGAGTGTGTATTTGTTGCGTTCTTTGGTAAATAAAAGAAAATTTAAAGTGATGTAAGCAATAAAATTAAGTAAGTATTATTATAAAAATAATAAATAAAATTAGTAAATGAGGTTAACTTTATTGTTAGATCCATGATTACCTACTACTCCTGCTTTAGTTGCTGGGTTTTCCCTTTCTTGCTTTGGTTGTATCCGATTTAGTTCCCATCCTCATTCTTACTATCCTGCCAGCATCTGAGGTCCTTGAGTGAGCAAGATTTGTCTTCCTCACAAGGTTCTTTTAGAGACAAAATTGGCTTCTGAACCTTGGTCTCCACTGGACTTATGAAGCACTGTTTTCTGTTCAGGAAATAGGCTGTACTGTTATGTCTTAAGACTATTGTAATAATTAAATGAAACTGGTACATGAAAATACTTTATACACGAAAAAAGTCCTCAGACCTGTTATTTACATGTATTATTTATTGTTAGTATGTTTTATCATTTTCTACTAGCAGCCACAAGTAAATGTCTTTAGTGAGATAAATCTGCAGAGCAAAATGTAAATCTCTATGATTAATTATGTCCATTAAGTAAGATAATGTCAACAAAGCATCTTAGGTAGTGTTTGGGATACCTGATAGTTCCTTTCATACCATTTTCTGCTTCTGACTTGTCTCACTTTGTCATTTTCTTGAGAATTATTTTGCAGCAAGAGCTAGAAATAACTCTTGATTTTTTTCTTCTTTGAAATATTGTATGGAATTGTTACTTGTGAATTTATTTATATTTTTAAACTCCACTGCAAGTTTACCTGGCTCATCCATCTACATAAACTTAACTGTAGTGTTTTTGACGTCCTTCAAAAATGAATTTTCCCCTCAAAATGTTTTCCTTTTGCAAATTTTAATTTCTTCTAATAAAACAGTAATAATTATCTAGTGTTCATAATCTCTACTACTATTTGGCTGTGTATCTATAATGGTTTCCGTTATAGAAACAGGCTTAGAATAAAAAATGCTACAGAATGTCCCATATCAAATTTTACACATTTATTTTACTACTTTAATAAGTCATGCCTACCACCAATGACACTAGTACTAAATCAAATACAAAGATTTTTTGGTGTGCTGTGATATTTTACTTTAACATTTCATAATGAAACATATTCTGTAATTTAAGTATATTTTTCATTACCACCAAAAGCAGATGTTTTTATTCTTTTAGCACTATCTCAAGCATTGTTTGCAAATGTCATTTTAGATAAAGTTAGCAAACAATTCCTGTTCCATGAGAACAAGCAGACCAAATAAAAAGGGCATATTCATAACTCAACTGCCATAAAAGCCCAATAAAGCCCAATAAAATAAATTAGATCAGAAGACGATACACACAAAAAAGTGTTTTGATGTAAAGTCTAGAGACAAAGTTTCTTGTTCTGATTTTACTTTTAATTGGCAGTGTAATATTGGGAAGCTCATTTATTTTCACACATTTAAGTTTAGATATCCAATCTTAAGTCAAAAAATTTGGTTTTGAATCCCCGCTCTGGCACTTGTTATTATAGTTAACTTACTTTCTTTAGACTTTGTTTTTCATCTGTAAGATGGATGGGCAGGGTAACACCTACCTTTTCAAGATATGTGTGAATACAAAACATGACATATGCTAGCTTCATTCTTCATTTATATTTGCAAATTTAGTTCCCTAAAATTATTAACAGATGTGAAATGAGAGTTTTAATCAGAACTTACATTTTTTGATATTATATTTTGGATAAGTGACTTAGTGGTTAAAAATGACATTGTAAAAAAAACAAGCAATGGCTATGATTATAGTGTTCATGTAAATCTCTTGCTGAAAAGTCAAAAGCGAGTGGAATTGAAAAATTTAAATGCATATATGTGATCTGCAATTAACTATTTGTGATTTAATTATAGCAAAACAGTGACTACATTAAATTAATGTTGAATTAAGTTAGTGTCTTGAATGGTTGTATTAAGCAAATTTGTTTTATTAAAACCAATTGGTTTATTAAACCAATTAATTTTATTAAATAATTTAAATAACTTCATTGGAATTATGATTTTAGGAATTATATGAATTAAATTAAAACACTTAATTGATTTTGTAGTTTCACTTATATTTATTTTTTTAAATACTTCGGTTTTGTAATGGCATAAGAACTGAAACCATGAATATCTAATGCCACTTTTCTGTATGAATATTTTAAGTAGCATTATCATTTTAAAAATTTCTATTCTGCAGTGAAGTTTTCTATCAAATTTTCTTGTTTTAAGAGAGTTCTTGAATATTATAACTCTATTACCAATTATCTGTAAACAGCTGTGCTTGTAGTTCATCTTTAGATATCGAAACTTCTAGCTCTTGAGTAGTAGTCTCTAGTTTCTGCCTATAGGAATTGCTTGAAAAATATGCATGAATTTGTCTGTTTATTCTAAAAGCCAGCATCTATTATACATAACACTAGATATTGGAAACACAAAGGAAAGGACAGAATTTCCTGTCTCAAGTAGTTGCTTTCTAATTGGTGAAAGAGAAGAGGCTTTGAACTTACTGCAGGATGAAAGGACTAATGGTATTTTGCTTCTCTGCTTTAACTGGGAGTAATATCTGAAGCCTAATAAGATTGTATCTCTTCACCGTCAGTATGCACCTGTGCCATCACTTATTTCAATCCCTCTGATTTCAGGCAAACTAGACCTTCAGGATTCAAATATTGTAAAGAGTGTTTTGTGTTGTGTTGTTTAGTTTTTTAATTATCAGGCAGTATTGACTAGGGTAATGTTTTCCCTTTAATATTAACTCTCTGCGTTTATGGGTATATTTCTTCTAAATGATTGTCTGCAGGGGATAAAGGGCAGAGGAAGCAGGATAGCGGAGGTTTCTTTCATAAGAAGTGCATGTTCCAGATCATGTTGACCTCATTGTGTTGCCTACTTAGAGCTGTACTGGCATCGCCATGGTGTTCGTGCTACTTGGTATGTAGAACAAATAAACCAAACCCTCAGATGATTTTCCCCTTGGGTGGTAACGACTTTGGATTTCACAGTGATTCACAATTTTCCATGGTCACTTAGTACACCAATCCTTGCCAGACTTTATAGGGGCCAAGCTATCCTTTTAGGACTTTGAGATCTATTTTATGGAAAACAATCACATTTTATGGTCAAAAAGAATATGTGTGATCTGATTTTAGTGAAAATGAGAGTCATGAACAGTTGAAACCTGTCCTAACCGACCTCACTTTAACTAATTCAGTGGATTAACCTATCCACTCCTTTTCTTCTGCGGAGCATATGGAATGATGCTCCCAGCAGGCTGTGTTCTCATGGCTCAGAGGCCACTCTCTAATGTATTGGTGAACTTTACACTCATCAGTCAAGCCGTATGTTTATTGAGAGGTAGTTACATTTGTTCTCAAAGTGCTGTTCTTGTTATTGCAATTATATAACTTAATTAAATCTTACATGAACCAGATTAAAAAAAGAGAGAGAATAAATGTTTCTATAAAAAATACTGAGTCTTTTGGAATTCAAGTCATGGCACGGAATATAAAATCGTTAACCTAGTTTGCTCTACAACTATGAAAGCATATAAATGCATACACACAACACTGTAACGAACCCTGAATTGAAAACTGTAGATAATGAATTATGGGTGACTTATGCTGGAAAGATGAGTCAGAACCTCAATCAACATGAATATTACCAAGAAAAGTCCCCCCATACATAAAATGCTGCCATTTTGTTGAATAAATGCACAAATGTTTTCGGTTAAAATATTTGAATCCCCTCTATTTTTTCATGATTCTCATCTTTAACTTAAGTTTAATAAATGATTTATTACTACTCTACGTATTTTGAATAATAGGTCATATTGTAAATAAGAGGGTGGAAATGGGATAAAGAGAAGAAAACAGCACTGCTCATTACAGCTAATCAAATGAAGCAATTCTTCTTAAAATAATGAAAACTACACAATTGGAAAAACAAATTTTTAGCCAATATTAACTCAACTGAATACATACTTAAAACAGAGAGTGGTATTTTGAGACTGCACTCTCCCCCCAGATTCCTGTACAAATAGGTATTTGGAGACCTGGAGCATGGAGCATTCTGGAATTTGAACCACAAGCATCACACTTTTGATAATGCCACCTGGATGCTTTTTTTCTTATTTGTTTTATCAGTGTTTATGTTGTATACATAATACAAAATATATGTGCATATAAAATATATGCATATATGTGTATGTATTTTATGTGTACTTTCTTCATTCTAGCAGAGTGGAGGTTTTAGTCTGGCTATTTCTTATCGAACTCAGGTTTTAAGTGTAAAATAAATTTAATCAGAAGCCTATAATACACCCAAGAATGGATTATTTCAATAAAATTCAAGAATTCTTACAGAAATCTTGCAAGGTAAGCTCAATAAAATATCACTTTTTAAAAAATTATACTTTATAAAAATACTACTCATTAAATGATAACACATCATATCAAGAAAAGGCAGGTCAATGAAGTTATTAGTAATGAATTCAAAATAATATACAAATTCACAAAATATTAAAATCAATGCATTCTGAAAATATGTGTTTTCTAACCAAAATTAGGTCAATTCACTCTCCTGTAACTCAGTTGATTGGAACATGACAAAAACATCTCTCTGTTGTTCAACAAACATTTATACAAAAACAAATACTTTTTATTTTCTTAGAATCAATGAAATAAAATACTTAAACATAGTTTTTAATTTCTACCCATATGATTCAATATATACAATCAGATAATTATATCTTCTATTAATAATAAGTGATCTTTCTCGTCTAAATAATAGTGTTGAATTAGCATTACTTTTGTTAGTGTTATTTTCTTTGTTTTTTAAGAAACCACAAGTTTCTAAAAGGCAAAACATGTAGGAGCTTACTGATTAGATAAATGTGCATTACTTTTCTTAACTTGTAATGTTATTTTCTGTATCTTGATAATGTTATCGGAATTTTAAAAGCTTCCACTTAGTGTTAGTTATATTTTGGAATATATTAAAGCAATTTGTTAATGTTTATTTCTGAGAGAGAAAGAGACAGAATGCAAGCAAGAGGGGAGCAGAGAGAAAGGGGGACAGAGAATCTGAAGCAGGCGGCATCCAGGCCTGGATGGAGCTGTTAGCTCAGACCCTGACCTAGGGCTTAAACCCACGAACCGTGAGACCATGACCTGAGCCAAAGTTGGACGCTAACCTACTGAACCAGCCAGGCGCCCCACTGAATACATTTTAATGTATAGAATATATACTTAGAAATTTAGAAATCAGAAATGGACAATCGTATAAACATTTGCAACGTGAACAGCCCATGTAACTAGCATTCAGGTCAAGGAAGACACCATTCCAATGATCCATAATGCCACCTACTATGTTAAAGTCACTACCCAGTGAGAGGTAGACACTATGTCTTACTTCTAACACTAAAGATTAGGTTTGCCTATTTTTTAAGTGTTTATAAATGGAATTATGCAATTTTTAATCATTGTGCCTGTATTTTCTTTCTTACCATTTGAGATGGAGCTATGTTGCTGTGTTAATGCTAGATCATTAATTCCCTTTACTGTGTACTATGCTACTTTCTACTATTGGGAGATATTTTGTTACTTCCAGCTTTTGTCTATATAAATGTTTAAAACATTTTAGTGCACACTTTTAGTGACATTTGCATGATGTACAAAGATAAATGGAGTGTTATAACTGGTATATCGATTTGCTCAATGTAAAATCATAATGTATTTGTCAGTAAAATTGACTCATTCATGTGTCTTTGTATTATCTACAATAATGTAAATAATACGTTTCTTGTACATTAAGCTAGAAGTATTTTTATATTGGGTTAGGCAACAGTTCTTCAATATCATTGTTCTGATTAACATCACAATGTTATTAGCACGGAAAGAATATCTGAAGAAAATCAGAGCACATGCCATAACTTATTTACGCTAATTAGGGAAGTCTCAGATTTATCTCAGGCCCTTGACAGCTCACTTAGGGTGTTATATCTATGCCAAATGCTCCTCACCTTACATGAAATATTGATTAGAAAAAATGTTTTACCTTTATAGTAAGTGAATTAATGTGATATTTCTGTGGACGTGCATTGTTCTATGGTATTTTTGAATGGTGGTATTTATTAAACAGCACAAATTCATCTATAACTGACCAGCATGGAAAATTATGCCTTCCTTGCTACATTACGAAGGCCAGAATTAAAGGCAGTGAACGAACACTGAATTATTTCCATTTCGTTTTCACTCCAGATGGAATTCAAGAAGTTAAGATTCATAATAAGCAATGTGCACTTGGCACAGGGGTGCGTATTGTGGGCATACCCAAGTAGGCATAGTAAAGAAACGGGACCCATGATAGTAATAGTGTCCACAGGCAAAAGTACAGTGCATCCACTCTTATGATGTGTAACTGTTGTATTTTTGGAGCATCTCCATTCACAGGAAGTACTGAGCTAATTAGAGGAGCCATGCTAAAAAGTATTTCTTATTTATAAAATCATTAGGCTTTCCATTATTGAATTAAGGTTTCCTTTTCCATTTCTCCCTATTAAGCTTATTAACATTTACAGTTTTGTCAAGGTTATGAAAGCTTATTATTCGGATCAGCTGAAATTGGTAACAAAAAAAAAAAGAGGCTTAATTAGTCTTCTTTTAAAAAAATGTAAACTTGTTCAGGAAATCATCACTTGCTGTAATGGAAAATAGTTATCAAGGGTGCACCTCTAGGGAATGGGAGGGGTAATTTCTTTATAGTTATAATGAAGTTAAACACAAACTAGTGAGAGAAATAATATTTTCTATACTAAGTAACATTTCATAATCAACTTGAAAAATAGCATTTTGTCACAGAAAGATATCTCTGTTATAAAATTCAAATTATACACCCTACCCTCACACACACATTAAACTCATCACTTACCCTGAAGGCTGATTTCTGATAACTTCATCCAGCTGCTCACTTATTTATTAATTTTAAAAATAGGGGTGCCTGGGTGGCTCAGTGAATTAAGCATCTGACTCTTGATTTTGGCTCCAGTCATGATCTCATGGTTTGTGAGTTCGAGCTCTGCATCGAGCTCTGCACTCACAACGAGAAGCCTGTTTGGGATTCTCTCCCTCCTTCTCTCTCCCCCTCCCCTGCTTATACTCTCTTCCTCAAAATAAATAAACTTAAAAAAATACATAGAAAGATGGACTACTTAACTGCATGAAAGTCACTCTATTATGTGCTAGGAGTGCAAAGAGGGGAAATACATATATCTCTTACTCTCAAGACTCCAAAATGTCATTCATAAAGCTAGTTCATAATCAGATAATTGTAGTTCAGTTTCTAATGATGCAGTCCAATAATAGGGTTATGGACAAAGGTTTCAGAATTCAAGAATATGACACATTAGAAAGTGTTTTCTAAAAGCAGTATCCGAAAGCCTAGTGTTAGAGGGATGGTAAAGAGATTAAAGGTGCAGGTTTTGGAGGGGGTTTTGTTTGCATTTTTTTAGATTGAAGGATAGTTCCTTCACTACTTTCCATTAGTTTTAGGTGTACAACATAGTGATTCAACAACTGCGTCATAATGCTGTGCTTGCCACAAGTGTAGTTACCGCCTGTCCCCATATACAACACCATTACAATAAAAGATACAAGTTCTTTTGTTGTTGTTTGCTTTTTAATGTTTATTTTTGAGAGATAGAGAGACAGGGCATGAGCAGGGGAGGGGCAGAGAGAGAGAGGGAGACACGGAATCCGAAGCGGGCTCCAGGCTCCTAGCGGTCAGCACAGAGCCCGACGCGGGGCTCGAACCCACGAACTGTGAGATCAAGACCTGAGCCAAAGTCTGACGCTTAGCTGATTGAGCCCCACAGGCACTCCAGAAGTACAGGTTTTGATGTTAGATATGAATTCATAACCCGTTTCTACCATTTAGTCCCTATAATACTTTCTGCAAAATACTAAACCTCAGTTTCCTCTTCTGCAAAGGGTGATACCATCACATATCTGTAGCGAGGATTAAAATGAGAAGGCATATGAAGGACTTAGTTAAAAAAATAGTAACTACTTAAGACGGGCCAAGCACCCTTCTAAGCTTGTTACGTGGTTAATGTATATAATTCATTCAACATACCTAAAAATAGGAAGTATGATTAGTCCCCTGTTAAAAATCAAGAAATAGTGGGGCACCTGGGTGGCTCAGTTGGTTAAGCTTCTCACTTCGGCTCAGGTCACTATCTCATGGTTCCTGGGATCCAGCGCCATGTTGGGCTGTGTGCTGACGGCCCAGACCTGGAGCCTCCTCCAGATTCTGTGTCTCCTTCTCTTTCTGCCCCTACCCTCCTCACGCTCTGTCTCTCTCTGTCTCTCTCAAAAATAAATAAATGGTAAAATGTTTTAAAAAATGAAGAAATAGTTGGGATGAGTACTGGGTGTTGTAGGGAAACCAATTTGACAATAAATTTCATATTTAAAAAAATGAAGAAATGGAGGTACTGAAGAAGATATTCAAATAGCAAATAAGCACATAAAAAGATATACTACATGATAGTCATCAGGGAAATGCAAATTAAAACAACAATGAAATATCTCAATGCACCTATTAAAATGGCCAAAATCTGGAACACTGACAATACCAGTGGCTGGCAAGGATGTGAAGCTACAGGAACTCTCATTCATTGCTGTTGAGGATACAAAATGGTGTAGCCACTTTGGAGGACCTGCACTTTCTTATAAAACTAAATATACTTTTACCATACGATCCTGCAATCATCCTCCTTGGTATTTACTTAAAGGGGTTGAAAAGTTGTATTCATACAAAAACCCACAAACAGATATTGATAGCAGCTCTATTCATAATTGTCACAACTTGGAAGCAAACAAGATGTCCTTTAGTACATAAATGGATAAAGATAAACTATGGCACATCCAGACAATGAAATATTATTCAGTGCTAAAAAGAAATAAGGTATCAGGCCATGAAAATACACGAAGGAAACTTAAATGCATGTTACTAAGTCAAAGAAACCAATTTGAAAAGGCTACATACTGAATGATTCCAAGTACTTTTGCAAAAGGCAAAACAAAACCAAAAACCTGTGAGGATAGCAAAAGATGCTTCTCAGCAGTTGGGATTTGGGAGGGGGATGAAAGGTGGGGCACAGAGGATTCTTAATGCAATGAATATACACGGCATGGTACTATAATGAGGGTACTTGTCATTATACTGGTTATCTGGACCCATAGGATGTCCACTACAAAGAGTGAACCCTAAGGTGAACTATGGATACTACCCTAAGGTTCGCCTAAGGTAAAAAATGGGCGATTATGATGCATCTTTGTAGGTTTATCAATTGTAAGAAATAAACCACTCTGGTGGGGAATGATGATAATGGGGGAGGCCATTCATGTGTGAGGGCAGGGTAAATATGGGAAATCTTTTTATTTCACTCACAATTTGTATATAAAACTAAAGTTGCTCTAAAAAATGTCTTCAAATTAAAACAAAAAGAACAAGGATGTTATCCATCTATGTTTTGCTATAAGAGATAGTCTGGCATTAAATTTAGGAATAGACACTATGGAAAGAATAGACATTAAGGCAATTTATGGAACGTAGATTTGTGATTTGAACAAAAGCGAATATGAATCTAGAGCCTATTTTTTCATTGATTGTCTCCACTCACTCCATCTTTGGAACCTGTCACATGACAAGGTACATGTTACTGATGGTGACGACGACGACGATGATGATGGTGGTGATGTTGATAGATGAGTAGGGATTAGCTAGATTAAGGAAATGAGGTGGAGACAGTGATAGTGAAGTGCTTTCCTAGCAGATAGGAAATAGCAGAGGCAGATAGGAGCAGAGGCGTTTATATAAAAATATAAATGTATGTACATTTATATAAAAGTGATATGTGTCTAAGGTTCCTGGAGTGTGGAAGGGTGGTAGGGGAGAGGTATAACCCACAAATTCACGTAGGCTGTTATGTAAAGTGTGAAGTTGAGATTTACTGTATGTCACAGGTGTTTTAAAGAAAGGAAATACACACGTGTGTCTGTGTGTATGTAATTTCCTTTCTTTAAAACGTGTGGGTCTGTGTGTGTGTGTATAGTCAGAATAGCTTTTTTAAAGAGTTAAGTCTAGAAAATTGTAATCATCTACATTTGAGAAAAATAGTGAAAGTAAGGATTCCATTTAGGGGGCTGTTGAAGTATTTTAGGGAAAAAAAGAGAAATGAATGAACTAGGATTTAACTGGTGGGAAAATACCTGTTAAAAATTTTGGAGAGAAAAATCTTCATGTCTTGGTGGAGTAATGACACTTGAATGACTTTATAGAGGTGGCCTTTATATACTCTTTTAGTGAAATCCACCTTATCTGAAATTCGCGTAAATAGACACTTGTAAATTCCTGGAATAAGGATGAGGATGATGATGATTTACTTAGAGCAGATTTTTTCCAGTTTCATGAATATTAACAATGTAATAACTACCAAAAACATTGAGGAGGATAATGGTTAAAGACATTTTGAAAACATTAGCAAAAATAATCAAGTTTTTGTTCTGCAAATTTTCTTAGATTTTTTATATGCTAAAGCACATGAATCACTGTTTTTCAAGATTCTTTGATAGTATCTCTGATTGTGGTGGTGAGTATATAGACTTTAGAGAATTTCATAGAAGATTCTTGGGAAAATGGCAAAATATTCATTAGAAATATAATATTCACTTTTATAGTTTACCCTCTATTCTTTTTTTATCTTATTAAGATACTCTTTTTTCTCAAGTTCCCTTAATTATTGATCTCTTCTTTTTCTTCATTTCCTATATCCAATGTCACCTTCTCAGAGAGAAGTATACTTGATCGTCCTATCTGAGGTAGCCTAAACTGCCTTTTCTCCAAGATGGTCCATATCATTTCACCTTATTTATTTCCTTCCTAATATTCCAATAGTTTTTCGGTTTATTTGCTTATTTACTATATTTTTCCTCTACATAGAATATGACCATCCTAAGGGACTACGTCTCTCTGTCTTATCATGATATTTCTAACACTTCAAATGGCAATAATATAAAGGGCATTCATTAAATATGTGTTAAGTGTATTAAATAGTGAAAATACTTTTAATTATAAAATACAAAATAACTACCAAACTGCACAAATGTATCTCAAACGCTTATCTTCTATGAAATTTTTGAGTTCTCGGTTAATCTACAAATTCTTGACTTACTCATTACATAAGATTCTAGGGAAATGAGAGTTTGTTCATTGCAGTATTTCCCCCAACATTCACTTTAATAAATTATGTTTCATGGTATTGTTAATTCTTGCATCAAAAAACATGTCACATTTTTATGATAGACTATGTTAGCAGATTCGCTTTTTTAAAATGATGGTTAATAAAGAGACATTTTTTTCTAAGAGTGCTATTTGAACAGCAAAAACTGAATTTAAAATATCTTGTGATGATTGAACTAATCGATGGCAGAATTTATTCTTAACGGAACTGCGGGAACACATAGATATGCTGTGATTTTCAGTACCCAAGGGCCCTAAAAATTCCTTGCAGTAAGTAAGAATACAAATCGACTTGATTTTTGTGAGATCCAAGGTACCCATGTTTCTCCTCCAAAGTTTTAAAAGGTCTTTGTGATTTGAAAAAGTTGACAAGCAACATATTACAATGGGAAACATCCCTGAGTTTCCTGTTTCTTGTGCTCTCAGACCCTTGGAGCATTGTAGAATGGATGATACTCCACATCAACTTCTGGAAACATGCACTAACAGATGAAACTGCACCTGAGATGTTTCAGGTTGGTATTTCCTAGAGCTATCACACCAGAGCCTCTCTTGTCTCCAGGGCCTATACAGATGTTAATTTTTTTAAGAAAAACAAATTAGAAAAATATTATAAGTAAATTAAAATCACTGAAAAGGCTTAGCTCATCTTCTGGCCACAGTTAATTTTCTTTTTGAAAATGTGTTCTCTACTTTTAGTGAAAAACCAGGATGCTATTGTTGAAAAACGGATTAATACCCAGAGACCTGCATTCTGGTTGGGCACTGCTTTTATTCGGGTAAACTGAGAAAGTCATAGACAACACTCTATAAGTCACTGTTGTCTCAATATTTTCATCTATAATTTCGAAGAACAATGATTCCTTACCCACTATAGTCATCTGTGAGTCTAAAGAGTGTATGATGATGACTGATGTTCCTTCACTTGTAATAATGAAAATCCATTTGTATTTTCTTACAAGTTACCATAGTCAAGACATTTTGCTTCTCACTGTGATAGATAAACAAAAGCACTCAAATACTCATCCATGTCTTTATTGAGCCTTGTTACCTCCTGCTGTGTGTTAGTTAGGCTTTGTACTAAGTAGTCAAGCTGTGCAATAGGGTTTCAGGAAAGAAATAATCTCAAAACCTAATAGTAGAAGATACATGGATAAATTTTCTCCTCTCTCTCTTTCTCCCTTTTTCCCTCCCTCCTTCCTTCCCTCCCTCCCTCTTTTCCTTCTTCCTGTATCTCATTTATTCCTCTCCATCTACTTTTTCTAATATGGCTTCAGAACAGTATATATAAGTTTATGGTATTCAGAAGAATAAGAGTTATTTTATGTCTGGGATAACATAGGAATGGGAAAAGGCAGGTGCTCAAAGAAGAATCTATGGAAAATATGGCATTTTATCTGGATTTTATGAGGTAAATACACATCCGTTCTATTACTCTAACACTCCTGAAATGTTAATATACTGTATGCATCCTCAAAAGAATAACTTCCCAAAGAAAGAAGAAATGATGGCTCAGTTGTTTGTAAAATTATTTCCCCCATACTTTGCATACTTTGCATAATATGGCAGAGTAGAGAGCAGAAAATTCTAAAGAGTTCAAAGTTGGGCATTACTGCTTGGCAGCTTGTTGTAGCTATGTGGAAAAGGGAAAAATACAAATTATTAATTGCTCACTGGAGATTATAATTTACTATGTTTTTATTTCATTTTTTTCTCACCTTGAGGGAAGAACACATTCCAGTTATAAGTGGAAAAGTAGACACCATCCGTTCTCATATTCACTCATTTGTTCAGACTTATTCTACATAAAAGGGAAAAATTGATGGCTTCCTCGGAAGCACAGTTCTGAATATGCATTAAAGGAAATTAGGGTTCCTCTTGCCCAGCAATCAGAACTTACACAGATTGTAAGGACAACTTGATTGTAGTGAAGAATCAATGGTCTGTAATTTGTGTACTGTGAAAGTGTGAAATAAATAAATTTCTCAGTTGCCATGAATGTATCTGTGTTAATGAGTTTGTAACAGCCCGAATGTATTTACGCATTCCAATTTTATGATTATCTCATTTTGATGTTGTTGCTTACCTAATGGTTTTGTATTACACATTAAATGTTTCGTTGTGGAACCCAAATATGCCATTCTATAAAGACTAAAACCGTAAACTGGTATGCTCTGGGCAAATTATCTTACTACCTTAATTATTAGCTTCCTGATGGAAATTTCACAAAGCATAATTTTATCTATTTCTGTAAATACTACACTTTTGTACACAGAGCACTTGGAAAGTTAAACTTATTACTTTACAATTTACCAGTATTTCACTGAAAAGAAAGGGAGAAACATTATCAATGTCACAGGGAAGAGTAAAGTGGTTTGATGCAGTGAAAAGAGAGCTACTTGGGTTCAAATATTGACTCTGACATTTTGGTTGTGTAATTTGGCAAGAAATTCTGGGAACTAACACCAGTTGGATGGTAATTGCATAATCCTGGCCTGATCAGGCACATAAAACCTCTAGTTTCAGATATATAGCCAAGACTTTGCTGAACTGTCTGTAGGTAAGAGCTGCTATCCATGGTTGAGAAGTGCATATTTAAGAAGGCATCTTCCAAAGCATAAGAGACTCTTAAAAACTGAGAACAAACTGAGGGTTGATGGGGGGTGGGAGGGAGGGGAGGGTAGGTGATGGGCATTGAAGAGGGTATCTTTTGGGATGAGCTCTGGGTGTTGTATGGAAACCAATTTGAAAATAAATTTCGTATATTAAAAAAAAGAAGGCATCTTCTACATTGTAGATATTATGTAATTGTTTATTTATCCCAAAATTTTCTGTTAGATGCCCTCAGGCTTTCTTGTTTAAACAAGACAAGAAATATATGGAAAGGAGAATGGCCCTCTGAAGATGCTTATGCCCTAGTTCCTGGAAACTGCAAATATGTTACATGGCAAAGGGACTTTGCAGATGCAACCAAAATTACAGACCCTAAGATAGAGAAATTTCTTGGATTATCCAGACGGTCACAGGCTAATCACAGGACCCCTTAAAAGCAGAGAACTTTCTCTGATTATAGTCAGAGAAATCTATTAAAAGAGACACACAAGGAAGATACAGCAGCAGAGTAAGATTCCAGAATTGAGAAAGATTTGATGTGTTGTTGATGTCTTGGAAATGGACCTGTTCATATGTAAGGACCGGAGACACCTCTCGGTGATAAGGGCTTTCCCAGCTGATAGCCATCATGCAAATGTGGACCTCAGTCCTACAAGCATAAGAAACTCGATTTGGCAACAATTTGAATCAGCTTGGAAGTAGATTCTTTCCAGAGCTCCCAGAGAAGAGCTCTTCTGGCCAAGTCCTTGTTATCAGCCCTATTAAACATGGAACAGCGAAACCTGCCAAACCCCTCTGCACATGCACTTGTGAACAAGAATGTGAAATCATAAATTTACGTTGTTTTAAGCTGCTAAGTGTGTGGTAATTTTTTTTTACAGCAGTAATGGGAGACTAACACAGTGATTTATATTAATTTTCCAACACATGGAAATACAGTATCTTGAGTAATTAAATGCAGCTTTTCTTCCCCCCCCTAATTTGCACTATGGTACTGTATGGTCTAGCAGCCGCTGTGCTAAATGGAGAAAACTATCATTACTAGCTAAATCCTGAAATGGATCCCAAGAATCATCCATGCAATGGCTAATGGAATATATCTTTCTCATTTGCAAATATCTTGGTTTGCATCCTTTTTCAATTCAAATCTCAATAAATTCACTGGTGCTTGGCCAGAAACCACTCCTTGTCTTTGTACAAAGAATACAGTCTACTTTGCCTCATAATTGAGATGTCTGAGCATCCATAAAGTTTTCTAAGTGTAGGAAAAAGCCTAAATGACTATTTGAAACCTCCCATGGAATGGCAGAGCTATGTTTATAATAGCAGGGATAAGATTCTGGGGGGGATGAGTGCAAGCCTCTACTCCTATGTGTTCACTCATACCTCCTTAGCAGGCGATAACCCTTGTAAGGCCTAAGTAATAAAACAGAGGTGTGTCCATGCTATTGTAAACTCTTCCATCTTGCTTTTTCACAAGCAGGGCTATGATATTATGTCTGAGATCTAGCACTAGAGGACACAAGGAGTGAGCACAGCATGATGCATTGGCCTGCCAGCTCTGCCCATTGGACCAGAGGGAGGAAATCCTGATCACAAGGCAAGAAAAGAAATAACTAGGCAGATAGTCAGGGCCGTGTAAGGAACAGCTAGTAAGTAAAACATTAGGGACTGGTGGTCATGATTCAGAAAAATCAAGCCAAGACTCTGTCAGCTTGGAGGTACTGGGAAGAAGGTAGAGAAATGAAGCAAGGGGTCAGGGAATGAGCATGTTATAGGCTTAATTGTTGGTGAATATGAACTCCTGGCTTTCAACACATTTTTAATGTGCGGTTTGGTGACTGTATTATATCGTATTGGCCTGGAGGTGAGCTCTTAAACTGATAGGACGAACAATGTTGGAAGTAGAAGCAAGTTTGATGTGTCGAGGGAATAGAATGAGGGTGATTTAGTTGCAGGTGCAGATTGGGAACTGAGGTGGAGAGGAGAAGATGAGAGGGACTTTAAAGGTCTTAGACCCTTTCTATTCAGTGAAGACTGATTTTTTTTTTTTTAGTGGTCCTGCTGGATGTGATGCGGGATGGATGGGGTGGCTGGGCATATCCAAATTCTAGTCAGTCAGAGGTTTATGTTTTAGAAAGGCCACCAAAGTGGCAATGAGAAGTGTTTTTCAAGCTTTAATATTCCTTAGAATCAATATGGAATCTTGGTAAAATGAATATTTTCATTCAGTCGATCTGGAGTTGGTACCACGAGGTTGCCTTTCTAGCAAGCCACCAGGAGATATCCCTCCTGCTGGTCCAGGGAGCACATGTTGAGTCACAAAGATAATATTCACTATATTGTGACAGAGTGATGCTGGAAAAGGAAACAGCTTAGTGCTCCGTAGTTGTCCAAGATTGAATGTCTATGATAAACGAAACCAATGGTGAGGAGGCATGCAGAGGAGGGAACAGAGTCAAGGGCATATGTAGCAGGAGGATATTTGGCATACGGTGACCAGTCACCTTCAGCCCTTTAAGTAAGAGTAGAATACCTACTTACTGGAAGTCCCACCTAACCTCCTCACGTGGAGATATTTGCAGTATTTCAGATTGCTGGCTCACTTTTTCCACAATGAGCTCTTTTCTGCAGTGGTTCCTAAATGCAGATGAAAATCTCACTTAGACTCTACTATGTCTTTAATGTATCCTTTTAACACTTGCTACTGTTTTAACGAGGCCCGTCTCAGTTTTGGACTGTCTGTTGCCAGTAGAGGCTATAGTTAGAAATACTTGTCATGTGTGAATATTTGATACTGAGAAAGAATTCCGAAAACAAAATCTATAATGCTCACCATACATGCGTTAAATGGGTGGGTGTTAAGCAGCTTCTCTGTTTATGGTCTCGAGTTTGCAGATGTGACCGTGGCAGGCCCCAGAGGGTAGAAGGCTAGAGGCGGTCCCTGGCAGGGTGGGTCAGGGGCTGCAGTCTCAGACATGAATAATCTCCATTGTCTCCTGTGGCTTTGTTCTGGCAACACGTGCCGCTCCATCCCATGGTGCCCCTGTGGATTTTTTGTGTCCATCCATCTCTACAACAACCATTCTCAGGTCTATATAGATGTAAGAAGAGGAGTCCTCAGGGTTCGGGATCACTAAACTAAAATTTCTGAAAAGCCATGTCAACCTTCTTTCAACAAAACAAATTAAAGGTGATTGCCAATTCCTAGACAGGGGAACAAAACTTTCTAGGTGTAGGAAAGGCTCATTCAATGACATTGATTTAAAAACATGTACTTTTGGTCATTAGGTAATTGTGATTTATAAGGTTACCTAACTTTCAGACTAGCTCCAACAGCCATGCCAATCATAATTTGTACTTTAACGTCATAAGATAAACCATGGAGATACTTATTTCAGACTCACTGAGTTTTTCTTCGATTTAATAAACTACCCAAAGTGGCATAATGTCTATCTTCATTTCACACCATTTACATTTGGATTATATGGAATTTGGGTGAGGCATTAAGGTTTGAGTCATTACCATTTCCTGCAGGTGCCGTGCATCCTTTCCAGACACATGTTTAATCTTTCAATGCATCTCATTTCCAGGCAGTCTTATTATTAGAAGGAAAGTGAGTCAGAAAAGAGACTTGAGGGTGATTTTAAATGCACTAAACTCAGAAGTAATTAGAAACCCCCCCCCCCCCAATTCTATCTCTATTTCTATCCGCATCCCTATCTGTATATCTCCTCTTTTTTCCCCTATCTGCCACCCAAGGAAGGGGCAAGGAATATGACTTCCAGCTAGGTAGTAAAGCACTAGGGTGTAAGGGTCCAGTTGGTAAAAATCTCCTGTGACTTCTTCATATCTGTTTCTCCAGTAGCAAAATGGAGCTGGAAAAAGGAAGATTTATGCAATTATGAATGTACATTCACACACACAAATACCTAACACACATTAGGGAATGTTGCTATTGTTTGGAGAACTGGCAGGCTTTCTTTAGCTGGAACACTGTGGTGTTTGGAATAAGTGAAACTTAGCATTTCACTTTCAAACTTAAACTTTTTCCTTTGCCCTTCAGCTACTTTGCATATTAAGTCCTGGGATATATGAAAAACTGCATGCCACCTCTAAGTAGAATATAAGATGGCTATTAGAAACTCGGGTCTTAGTCCATTTAAGGATTTAACGATGTGTCAGAAACTGAAATTGACTTAAATTGGTGAGAGGGAATATATCAGGTAAAATCTGTGAATAGGTCAGATTCAGAATCAGCCAGAGCTTTAGTTTCCTCCTTCCTTATCTCTTCCAATCATGTTCGTCTTGACTACACCCCCAACGTGGTCCCCCCGCTTTTTATCTGTGCCCTACTTTGCCACAAGGGTGCCTACCAAAGGGCCTCCTTGGCTGGTTGTTTTTCCTATTTTAAAGTTATTCAATCTCTTCTCATCTGCTGAAGAATACCATGTGCTTCCCTTGATTGATACATAATGAATGGATTGCTAGTGTCTCCACCAGCTATTACAAGTGTAATCCTCGGGAAAAGACTTGATTCTTCCCCCCCCCCCTCCCCCCGTGGAACAAGAGTGTAAGCAGGAAAGGGCAGAGGGAGGGGGACAGAAAGAATCTGAAGCAGGCTCCATGCTTGATCTTATGACCCTGAGAGCATGACCTGAGCCAAAATCAAGGGTAAGGTGCTTAACCAAATGAGCCACCCAGGCACCCCAAGGACTTGAATTCTTGATGCCTCATTTTGTGTTTGTGTGGTTTTTTGCCTGTGAAAAAGTAATTGCCAAGCTTGTCCCAATCCACATTTTTCTACCTAATCAACCAACAGTTCTATATATGGAACTGCTGGTGAGTTCACGTTTTTGTTTTGTTTTGTGTTTCCTTTTTTCTTTCTTTCTTTTTTTTTCCTTTTTTGCTATACATTATGCAGTACATATTTTATATATATATAATAATGTTATATATGTAATTTTATGTAAATTATGTCTACTCAGCAAAAGCAATTGGAATGCCTAAAAATAATTAGTAGAGCCTTTAAAACATCTAAACCCAAATTATTTAGAAATACTAGTCAAGTGAAGATAATATCATTATATATACGTTTCTATGCATATGTAATGGAAAAAGAGAGATGGATGAGGATAAATAGATTGTAGATACATACATATATGCATAAATGATTTTACTAATATATAACAGGAATTATTCAATTTTCTATTAATTGAGCAGAAAGAAATAATAATGGAACAGTATAAACTGCTAAAATTATGATAAATATTTCTTCACAAAATAAAGATATTACTTTCTCTAAATTCTTCCGGACTAAAAAAGAAAGTTTACTAAACAGTCCAGACTTGCTATTTTTAAAATTAATATTTTCATTTTAAGTCCTGGGTACAAAAAAGGAGAAAGTTTCTCTCCCACACTTTCTCCTATTCGCCTACTCTCACTTTTCAATGTTGCTTCCCAATTACTATTTTTACATAGTCAAGGTTTATAATATTTACCTAGATTTCTATAACAAGTACACTTAGGCATATTTCTGATGGTTGTTTAGGAGAAGTTCTGTATCCAAATAGATAATTCATTATTTGTCTATTTCTACTCACTGATTTTTTAAAAAAAAATGTATTTAGTCCCATTTGGCTAGATTTTATTGTTAAGGAATTTTTTCAGAAAGATTCATACATCTTTCTTTCCTGTATGTTTTCTATGTAAAAGCATATTTATCTATTGTCAAAAGAGGACAATGAAAATGACCAATATTCCTATCACTTATTCACATTAAACTTTATATATGTGCACATGGTTAAAAACCAGATAGTAAAGAAAGTTATAATCTAAAAAGTTAAGGCTTCTTTCCCCCACCCTAGTCATTCTCAAAGTTGACATCTGTTAAATACTTTTTCAGCTTTTCATGTTTTTTTTTTTTACATATACAGTGCTGTGTATTAACTGTGTGTATCTCTTTTTGTTTTCACACACAAATCATTTTAAGTACAGAAGGATCATACTTCACAATGTTCTTCACCTTTGTTTTATAATTTAATAATAGTTCTCTGAAGACTTCTCTTATAATCATTAAAAAGTCATTTAGTTAAAGGCTTTGTGGTTATCTATCATGTGTTCATTGTATTATTTACTTAAAAATCATTTCTTATGGGTGGACATACTCTCATAAAACTGTGATGACTTTTCATTCGCTCTAAGATGATTCAGAATGGTGCTCAATACTTCAGTATGTCTCTTAACCTTCTGATAGATACTCTTGTCCATAAGATTGATTATTTCCAGAAGGTATGCCACACATAGACCTGCCAAATGCACATGTTTGAGAAGGAATCGCTGATATTTGTCAAGAGCTTTGCCTCAGGATTACTCTTGTTTGATTCTGGCCAGAACAATAATTCATCATCTGATAATCTTTTGTAAGGGTTATATTTTTCATGATATAGTGAAAATTTACAATGAATGCTTTCCTCAAAAATCTTAACATATGATGGCTTATGCGATTTATGGGAAAGACTCTTTAAGAGGAAACTATTTTAGTCCTTTTTTCCACTGAACCTTATTTGATAAGAGAAAAAAGAGAAATGATAAATATAGGTATGTACCTTGTAGTAGTTATTGAGCTAAATCCTTTATATATTTGTCTTCTTTAAATTATGTTTGTCTTATTTGTATTTTAATATAAACTATTATTCCAATATAATAAATATTGACTATTTACTTGGATAGTTGGGCTTAAAAAATTCAAATGTTACCAGCTTTTAAAAATTAAGGAAATGAGCATCCCCTGTGAGACGTGTTTTATGTTGTCTCTTAAATTTGAACAGTAAATTGATTTTTTTTTTGAGTCTGTCAGCTTTACACTATTATCTGAAAACGAAAGATGTTAAATGTCTCCACAAACTACAGATATCCTCTAGCATTTGTAGACAGGCACCTCCCCACACATAGAGAGCTTGCTGACAGGAACTGGTGCAGGACAGGAAAGCACCGACACACTAGGATCACGCTCAGTCTCTGGTCCAGGACACCGGCTTAATTATGATTTCAGAATTTCTGTATTCACAAAGATAAGTTTTATTTTCCCATGAACCAAGAAGATAGGAAGGAAAACTACATGAAGCTGACTTCTCAATCATGATGTTTCTAAAGATAGAGGGGTCTCTACCCCGACTGGTAGCTGCCATGCTTGAGAAAACAGTTCTACTGCAATGTAGCTTCTGTGAAAGAGTGAAATGAACATATTCTTAGGCAAGTGTTCCAGATTATCAGTATTGCCCATTTAATCTCCTCCAGAACTATAGAGAGTATGACGTGTTCCCCTTAACATTTGGAGGCACAGCTGCATCTGTGTGCATTTTTGGCCTGGGGAATTTTAAAGGCAGAAAACATACTGGAGTATTGTGGACAAATAAGATGTCAAGAGGCTCCGGCACGGTGTGTGGTCATAGAAGTTAAGGAAATTCCTACATCACCCTTCCACTTTGCAGCTCCATCTGCCGTGGCAGGTGACACTGGTGGCCGTGGATCCCAGGGACGGAGTAGAGACAATTAGAGACAGTAGCAGTGGAAATGGACTCGGTTATCATTATAAGTGTGGTATTGGAGGAGAGATAGGTACAGAGATCGATAGAACAGGACCAAAAAAAAAAAAAAACCTAGAAATAGACCCACACAAATATGTTACACTACATTTTCACAAAAGTATGTAAACAATTTATTATTTATTCCTAAATGGTGCTAGAGCAAATGAACATCCATAGACAAAAAAATTTAAACTTCAAACTGATCCTCATATTTTACACACAGGTTAACTCAAAATGTATCATAAATTTAAGCTTAAAATATACAACTACAAAAATTTTAGGAAAAAGTCTTCAGAACCTAGGCCTTAATGAAGAGGTCTTAGGCTCGACAATTAAAGTGCAATTTATAAATGGAAAAATTGATAAATCAGACCTCATCAAAGTTAAAAATTCTGTTCTGCCAAAAACCTTGTTAAGAGCAGGAAAGCCAAACTACAGACTGGGAGAAAATGATTGCTAACCACATAACTTACAAAGGACTAGTATCTTTATATATAAAGCCTTATCAAAAGTCAGCAATTAAAAAAACGACGGGGCGCCTGGGTGGCTCAGTTGGTTAAGCGTCTCACTTCAGCTCAGGTCATGGTCTCACAGTTTGTGAGTTCAAGCCCCGCATCAGGCTCTGTGCTGACAGCTCAGAGCCTGGAGCCTGCTTCAGATTCTGTGTCTCCCTCTCTCTCTGCCACTTCCCAACTTGCACTCTGTCTGTTTCTGCCTCTTAAAAAATAAACATTAAATTCTTTTTAAATGATCAAGTTAGAAAATGGACAAAAGGCTTAAAGAACATTTCAATGAAGAGGATATACAAATGGAGAATAAGTACATGAAAATACATTCACCATCATTACCTTTTAGGGAAATGCAAATTACAAAGGCAGCGAGGTCTCACTACATACCCATTTAAATGGCTAAAATGAATTTAAAAAAATAATAGTGACAACATTAAAGTTGTCAGGGGTTCAGAGTAGCTAGATCATTCACATGTTACCAATGGAAAAATAAAATGATGCAGCTGCTCAAAAATAGTTTGGTAGTGTTTTGTTTTGTTTTAAATAAAACTAAACATACAATTATCATACAACTCAGCAATTCCAGTACTGGGCATTTATCCCAGAGAAATGGAAACACACATTTACATGTACACGAATATTCATGACAACTTAATTCTTAATGGCAAATACTAAAAGCATCCCGATATCCTAATATCCCCAATGGTTGACTAGTAAAAAACAAAACAAAACAAAAAGAAAACAAACAAAAAATTGCTACATCCATACCAATGCTTATCCAACAATAAAAAGATACAAATAATTGAATCACACATCAACTTCCATGAATCTGAGAAATATGCTGAGTGATAAAAGCCAAATCAAAGGCTTAGGTGCCATCTGATTCCTTGTATATGATTCCTTTGCATAGTGGTTTTTTTTAATTGAAAAATGATAGAGATTGAGAACAAATTAGTGGTAGTGAATCAAGATGGGGAGGTCAAAGTGGGGAGGAGATAGGAAGGATATGGTTATGTTTACAAAAGGGTAACATGAAAGTCTTTTTGGTGGTACACCATATCTACACCTCTGATAAAATGCATGGAAATAAGCATAAGCATACACACACACACACACACACACACAAACACAGATGAGTTCATGAGTACATGTAAAACAGGAAATCTGAGCAAGATGGCACAATTATGTCAATGCCTCTTTCCTGGTTGTTCTATCGTACCATACATTTTTAAGTGGTTACCACTGGGAAACAAGGTAAAGGGGACACAAGATCTCTGCTTTATTTCTTACAACTACATGTTAACCTAGAACTATTTTAAAATAAGAAGTTTGATTGAAAAAAGGCATCTGGAAAGAAAGGAGCATTTGTCTACTATATAAGAGCCATTAAACTTAAAGCTATAGGTCGTTAGGGTAATACCTTCAGTATTTCATTAAAAAATAACTTTTTTTATCACACATTTCATAATCAAACTTTGCAAAAGAATGACTTTGCAAAGGAGCAAAATGACTTGTAAGAGGAAAAAAATCAAAGATTCTGAAAAATACATGAGTAAACCAAACTAACCATTGACTCAACAAAGAACAACAAAAATGGTGTCTAATTTGTGGGTTTAGAATAAAAACTTTGGACCAAATATCATGTAAATTGGGAAAGTTAATCATTGTTGAGCATTCTGTGGTGCTTGTATTAATGTGTTGAGAAGGATCAAACATACTAACTGTAGACTTTAAGTGTGAATATTAAAATAGCTGGAAAAAACATCTGAAGATAGAAAAAATATAACCTCAAAAATGTAAAGGAAAAAGTTAGAAAAACCAAAAGAAAGACTATGAATAATTATAAAGGAACAAAAGACTGCACAAATGATGCTCAAAAGATATTAGTAGAAACAAATCTAAATATATTATAAACTTCTGAATAAATAAATACCCCATTGAAAACACAAAGTCTTAGGGCACCTGGGTGGCTCAGTCAGTTAAGCACCCAACTTCACTTCAGGACATGATCTCACCGTTTGTGAGTTCAAGCCTCGTATTGGGTTCTGTGCTGTCAGCTCGGAACCTGGAGCCTGCTTTGGATTCTGTGTCCTCCTCTCTCTCTGCCTCTCCCCAGCTGACACTCTCTCTCTCTCTCTCTCAAAAATAAATAAACAAAAAAGAAAAGACAAAGTCTTGATGGCTTTAAATTTTTTTAATGTTTATTTATTTTTGAGAGAGAGAGAGAGAGAGACAGAGTATGAGCAGGGGAGGTACAGAGAGAGAAGGGGCACAGAGTCTGAAGCGGGCTCCAGGCTCTTAGCTGTCAGCACAGAGCCTGACGTGGGGCTCGAACTCATAGATCGTGAGATCATGACCTGAGCTGAAGTCAGACGCTCAACCGACTGAGCCACCCAGGCGCCCCCAAATCGTTTTTAATAAAAGAGTATTAAGTAGAATGAAATAAAAGGAAAATGAAACAAATAAGACTCAGGACTCAATACTGAAATGAGATTATGATAATAATTATAGGTAACTGAAAAATTTTGAAACCTGGCTAAGTTGCCAATGGGTGAAATTCACCTGGAAGAGAAAAGGTAATTATAAAGAGTACATTAAAGGAGAAACAGAATCCGCCCCCATATATTTCCAAGATGTGCAATGTCTCACTAAACCAAGTACACTCCCATTCTAGAATCTCCTGTACAAAGTTTCCCTCATTCCAGAATCCACAGACAGTCCTCCTCCAGGTTAACGTCAGAGCCCGCTGCTTGTTGCTTGTGAGAACCCACCCTTCCCTGGTGATCGCTCGATCAAAGCAGAGGCTGTGTTCTCTCCTCGATCGTATGCTGCCCTGTCTTCCATTCAGCTGTGAGTTCTGTAACAGCAGGCAGCCTATGCAAGTTTCTACAGCCGCACTGTAGAAACTTCATAAATAATTATTCAATAATTAAGTGGACAAGTAACGTATAAATAAAGGTTATAATGAAGCAATTGTAGCTTTTCAGATGATTCAGTAAAATATATTTAGTGAAGTGTTTTAAACTATATTTGAAAAAATATTTAAGCTAAGGTAATTTTTCCCACCCCTGCCTCTCTCTCTCTTTACAACTTTTCCCCAGAAAAGGAGCATTGATTAGACCTCAAAGATGACTTGTGTTTTTTTTTGAGAGATGGCTAATTAATAGAAAAGGGGGTATACACATGCAGTTTATCTCAATAGTGCTTGCAATAATTTATTAAAGCATTTATGCTAGTGGAGGTCTCTTAATTTTCCACTGCAGGAGTTTCCAAATACCCATCTGTTGCTTAAGGCACAATAGTATGTCCCGATCTGCACTCGCTTTGACCCAACTGCATTCCTCTAAATATTTAAGTTATGAAGCTGTCAGTAGGCATTACAACTGCACGAAAAGACTAAAGATTTCACTCACTTTTAGGTAAAGCAAGATTATGAAAAGAAAAATGAAGTGGGTTTTCCCAATACACTTTTGGCAGACTGGAAGCAACAGGCTTCATTTGCAGCTAATGAGTAAGTAGACGTAAAACTAAGCAAAGAAAGGATGCAAGCAACGGATACGGAGAGAGCACAGACGGAGCTAACAGGTGGCACAGACACAGCAGGGGCTGATGATGAATGGGATGCTGATGGTGGAAAAATATGACCAGACTCAGGAAGAGTCAGATGTATTTCGGCACAGGCTACTAAATTTTAAAGGACAGAATCAGGAACCCATCTGTGGCATTGCAGTTGATACAGGAAAGTTGCCAGCACTTGAAAACAATGCCATGCTTCTGTCAGATTGAACAAAGAATTCGGTATTAGCCACCCGGGGTGGATAAATTATTTCTAAAATTTTATTGTGGAACTTGGATGGGAAATCTAGTTATTGCATAGGAATTCAAAAAAAAAGGTATTTGTACGCAGCTAAACAAATGAATATTTTGTATGGAGCAGAGTAGCAATGAAGTGCAGGATAGAGAAAGGGCGTGGAACCATGGCCATCTTTAAGTTCATTGGGAGTAACCCTTGATGTGTCCCCCAGAATCTTGATTCAGTCATTTACACAATGAAGTGCATCAATATGAAGATGTTTCAAAGTCACAGTGCAGGAAAAACACTAAGACCTCTTTCATATACCATGAAATCCTATTAAGAGGAAATTTAAAAAGTGGGTTTTTTTAAGTTTATTTATTTTTGAAAGAGAGAGAGAGAGAGAGAGAGAGAGAGAGAGAGAGCGTGAGCATGAGAAGGGGAGAGAGAGAGAGAGACACAGAATCCGAAGCAGGCTCCGAGCACAGAGCCTGACGCAGGGCCCAAACTCACAAACCGTGAGATCGTGAGCCGAAGTCAGCCGTCCAACCGACTGAGCCACCCAGGTGCCCCAATAGCAAAGTGTTATTTAAGCTCTGAATTAAAAAAAAATCAGTTTTAAGAATTTACCTTATTTCAAATCAGTTGATTTTAGCATATACTCTACATAATATGTATCACTTTTGAAAACCTCTAAGAATTTGGTTAAAGGTTTTAAAGACAGTAATGAAAACACTGACTCACAACTCTTACATATTTGCCCCTCCTGTTATATGAGAGTTATGGAAACAATCGTATATTTGCAGATGTATTCTAAGTTCCTACATATCACTAAATAATGTGGACCTGGCCCACAATTAGCACAGTAGAGTCAAAAAATCTGTAGATGTGCTCTGTGTTCCCTCATGCTATAGCCAGAAAATGCCAGTCAGTACTCTGATTTATCTACCTGATGCAATATGTTGACTTCACACAGACTAACACCCACCTTGCATGTTGGCATTGTGTATCAGCAGTTCAATATACAAAGTACATATGATGTGTGGATATAGAAAAAAGTTGTTTATTTGGGAAATTGATATGCAGTGCAGGAGTATCAAGGATAGAGCAAAGCAGAAAAAGAAAGTGGAGCATGAACTGTAATTCTAGGTTTTTATTTTAGAATTGTGATCTTTGACAAATGGTGAAGATTTTATCATACACTTTCTTTTTTTCTGCAGTATGTCTTTGGGAAGTTCAAGGATCAGAGATTATGATCTCTGAACACAAATAAGAATATAGGTTTATGATAATTTTCAAGGTGAATCTAAAATTTTTTCATCTCTCTCTTTCATATGATGAAGCAAAAAGGCTTAATCCATTGGCCCGTTTAGTCACATGTGCTAATCATAATTGGAGTAAGTGGGCATGAGCCCAGTACTTAAATCTCAGATTTAAATCTTAGATTAAATCAAGACTGACCACTGGCAGGAAGAGGAGTTGTTGAATCTAGAAGTAAAACTAGAGATCAAAACTCAGCCATTCAAAAGTTATTTCCTGATGACTCCCCAGTGTGACCGCGATAGTACTGGGCAAGAGAGGGGTGAAAAAATCATGTTTCCCGCTGTTGAAGCATTCTTCGATGGAAAGAAAAATTATACTGACCTCTCCTCATCTGTAAGGGGCAGAACGTTATGATTTCAATTTGTAATTGAGAGGTACACACGGGAGAGTGCTGTCCTCTGAAGGGAATCAGTCTACCACCATACCACCCTGTAACACGCCCCATCTTCTCGTGTTAAAAATTTCAGTTGATAAGACACCACCTATCGGTAATGCTAATGATATACATCCACTTTGGAAAAACTTTTAGTGGAATTCCTATATTTAATTTAACATGTAAATAAATATCCCATGACATAGCTTTTCTATTCCAATTAAAATGGGTACCTATATTCCCTAAAATGAATGAATGAATGAATGAATGCAGTAATATTCACTGTGGCTTTATTCATAACAACACCAAACTGGAAACAACTAAAATGTTCCACCTAGTTTCACATATACATTTTTTTCTGTATAGATTTTTCCTCATTCCTATTCTCTGAATTAAAATGCCTATTGAAATTCTTAAACAAATAAAAATTGGCATTTTAGGGGCACCTGGGTGGCTAAGTTGGTTAAGTGTCCGACTTCAACTCAGGTCATGATCTCTCAGTTTGTGAGTTCGAGCTCTGCCCCGTGTTAGGCTCTGTGCTGACAGCTCAGAGCCTGGAGCCTGCTTCAGATTCTGTCTCCCTCTCTCCCTGCTCCTCCCCTGCTGGTACTCTGTCTCTCTCTCTCTCTCTCTCTCTCTCTCTCAAAACAAATAAACATTAAAAAAAATAATTTAAGAAAATTGACATTTTATTCTAAGTGATTTCAATCAATGGTTTTTATAGTTAATAATAGAATATGAAATGTAATTTCTAAATAAAATAGGCAAACATTGGAGAAGTGTTTTGAATCTCTCAACTTGCTTTTGCACTTCGTGCATAAATTAAACTCAATGTAAAGAGTAATTGAACATGTGCTCGGAGAAGTAAGGTCACTCCAATGACAGTCAAAGGGGAACCAGGTAGTCAGGGAGGTAGACTGCCTTGGGAGGAAGTAGAGGCAAAGTCTGTAGTAGCAAAGGTGCCCAGGAACTTTCTCGTCACTCAGAAAGGACTTGCACCAAACTGGATACATGACAAGAAGTGGGTAAGAAACTGGGGGGCTCTGTTGACTCACCTCTCTGTATACCTGAGCACTAACCAGTTCCCTTAGCTGAAAATCGCCCTTGGATATGACAACACATGGCAGTTTCCACAAGATGGGTTATATAAAAATGTCAACTTGAACAGATATGACTATTTTTGAAATCTGCTTTCTCTTAGAAAATTATGCAGTATTTCTCCTCAATTCATTCTTACTCCAATATAATCATTTTCCTTCATATTACTCTAGCACAAGTCCAAATTGTCCATTGTCACTTTTCACTTGTAAATCTGAATTTTAGGCATAATTATTTTCTCCCTGCTTTGCATGATTTATGAGCCTCATTAAATGTATGTATGTATATATGTGTGTGTGTGTGTGTGTGTGTATAATTTTTTTTCCCCTATGTCAACAGTAAGTCAGTACATTCTTTCTCCAATTAAGTTTTCTTTTTCCCTTCAGGAGAGAACAAAAGTGTATGTTCAATTATACACAGAATGCCATGTCCAAATGAGTGTTAATATTTTTAATCTGAAAGTCCGGGGTCCAATTCCTTGTGCAAGGAACAGCAAATCTTGCCACTAGATATAAGCACTATGAGGACATGATTTTTTTTTTCTTTTGTTTACTGTTGGATCCCCAGCACCTAGGAAAGTTGCCAGTACACAGATGGCTCTCAATAATCTTTGCTTTTAGCAAGTTTGTGGATCAGAGGCTTATAATCATAAAAAAACAACAAAAAAACGCCATGGGGTATGGGACACCAGGGTGGCTCAGTCGATTGAGCATCCAACTTCAGCTCAGGTCGTGATCTCACTGCTCAGTGAGTTCGAGCCCCACATCGGGCTCTGAGTTGACAGCTCAGACCCTGGAGCCTGCTTCAAATTCTGTCTCTGTCTCTCTCTGCCCCACCCCTGCTCACACACTATCTGTCTGTCTGTCACTCTCTCTCAAATATGAATAAACATTTAAAAAATCTTTAAAAATGCCATGCAGTGAAACAGATTAAAGATCCTGTGAAGAGAATGGGAGTTTTTGAGATGTGGACTCACGGTCCCACAGGGGTAGGGATTTCATGCTGGGCCCCACCACTCTGCCCATGGGGGAATGGGGCACAGATGCTGTGAGGGGTAGACCCATTTTTATACAAATTTAAATATTTTATTTGTTTGTTTGTTTATTTATGAGAGAGAGAGGCAGAGAGAGGGGGAGAAGCAGAATCGCAAGTGGGCTCCAAGCCCAGCATAGAGCCCAGTGTGGGACTCAATCTCACGACCATGACATCATGACCTGATCTGAAATCAGAGCCTGAGCCATGCAGGAGCCCCGGGGGTGGACCCCGTCTGGGCCCAGATCGCCCATCGTTTTCATCAAAAGGCAGAAAACGAGAGGAGTGTTCTCAGACCCCCGAGAAGACACGGAGCAGCCGGAATGTTCCAGGGTGGCACACGAGTCATTCCTACTCTCCTCCACCGGCAGTGTGGAGTGGAAGCAACATTTGTGTGCCCTAGTGTGGTTCTGAGCCTCTCCCCTTTACTGCCAACTGAAGATTAAAACGATCTGAATTCTGGCATTTTACTCCAGCTGCCTGCGTGTGCCCTTTCCCACCACCATCGCCTTGCCCAAAAAACTACAAGCCCTCTTTCTTCATCAGTGCTTACATTTATAATTCCCACAGCACTTTAGTCTCGCCTGAAGTCTATTCTAACACAAGATCCAGAACCCAGTAACGACACAGACATAGGTTCTCAGTCTGCTTATGCGGAAATATTTCTCCAAGAATTTCACATTTCCCTCTAAGCACCAGTGAATAGCGAAGAGAAAGGACAATTCAAACGGATCAGTAGTCAGGAAGAGGCTGAGACAAATTGTGACGGAGGAAAGAAATGGAAGGGGTGAAGCCAGACCATTCACTCTCTGATTAACTATGGTAAAACCCCAGAATCCCAGTGTCTCAGTTACTTAAGACATTACAGGCTTATTTCCCTTGTATATCCTAGTGCAATATAGAAAGGTATTAGGACAACACTAGACTCATAGAATGAGTTAGAAAGTATTTTATCCTCTTCTACTCTTTGGAAGAACTTAAGATAAGATTTATATTATATCTTACTTAAAGTTTTGATAGAATTTACTGGTGAAGCCATCTGGTTCTGGATTTTTCTTTGCACAAAGACATTTAACAGTGTGTAAGTTTAAGGTGTGCAACATGATTTGATGTATGTAGATATTATGAAATGATCACCATACTAAGTTTAGTTAACATCTATCACCTTTCACAGTTTCAAATTTTGTTCCTTATGATGAGAACTTCTACTCTCTCAACAGCTTTCAAATATACAATACAATATTAAAAATACTACCTTTATTTTATTTTATTTTATTTCATTTTATTTTATTTTATTTTATTTTTGAGAGAGAGAGTGGGTGCATATGTATGTGTGAGCAGGGGAGGGACAGAAGGAAAGAGAGAGGAAGAATCTCACTCAGGCTCCATGCCCGGCTTGGAGCCCATGCTGGGCTGGATTCCATGACTGTGAGATCATGACCTGAGCCTAAATCAAGAGTTGGACACAACCGACTGAGCCACCCAGGTGACCCCCACATATGACATTTTAAATTAGTAGACTTTATAAAGCAGTTTTAGGTTTTCAAGTGGGGAGTATTTTGATTGCGAATTCAATCTCTTTACCTGATATAGGTATTTTCAGGTTTTCTATTTGTTTGATATCAGTTTCAGTAGTTTGCGTCTTACTGGAAATTTGTCAGTTTCATTAGGTTATATAAATTGCTGACACACAGTTTCATACAATTTTAACCTTAATCCTTCCCCCCCCCCCCCCGGAAGATTTGAAGTAACAACACTTCTTTTATTTCTCAAACTATTTTAGTAATGAATTATTTGCTTTATTTCATTAGTCTAGCTTAATTTCAGTTAATTTTTCATCTTATCTTTTCAAAAAATCAACTATTGTTTTCATCAATTTTCTTTATTTTCTATTTTTCTGTTATATTTTTGTGCTCTAATTTTTATTATTTCCTTCATTCTCCTTGCTTTGGGTTTAATTTGCTCTTTCATTTCTAGTTTCCTAAGGTATAAAGTTAGAATTTACTTCAAGATTTATCTGCATTTATATATTTATCTCCAAAAGTTTCCCTCTAACTGTTGCATTAGGTACATTTCAAAGGTTTTTGGTATGTTGTGTTTTTGTTTTGTCTGTGTCCATGTTTTCTAACTCTTTGTGATTTCTTCTTTGGCCCATTAATTATTTAATGGTGTGTTGTTTAATATCCACATATTTGTGATTTTCTCAAATTTCCTTCTGTAATTGATTTCTAATTTCACTCTATTATGATCAGAGAACATACTTTGATTTCAGTCTTTTTATATTTATTGAGGCTTATCTTATGCGTTAATATATAGTTGATCATGAACAGTGATTTTTTGTGCACTGGGGAGAAATGTGTGTCCTGCTTTTCACTGGAGTATTGTGTGTATATCTATTATGTCTTGTTGGTCAATAGTGCCGTTCAAGTCTTCTATTCTCTTGTTGATTTTCTGTCTAGCTGTTCTATCCCTTATCAAAAGTGAGGTAGTGACATCTCTACCTCTTGTTTATGAACAGTTTACTTCTCCCTTTAATTCCATCAATATTTCACAGGCTGTGAAACATTGTTTTTAGATTCATATGTTTTTATAATTGCTATATCTTCTTGATGTTTCAACTCTTTTATAATAAAGTGTCTTTTATAATAAAGTCCTGTGCTAACAGATTTTTGTTTTAAATACTTTTTCGTCTGATGTTAGAATAGTCAATACAACTCTCTTTTGTTTTTGTTTTCCTGGCATTTTATTCCACTTTTGTACTTTCAGTTTGTTTGTATGTTTGAATCTGAAATGTACCTCTTACTTGCCAGGACAAAGTTGGATCATATTATTTTATCCTTTTTTTTTAAATATCTGCCTTTTTATCAGAGTATTTATCCAGTTCCTGTAAATGTAATTACTAATTAGTTAGAACTATATCTGTGATTTTGCTGCTATTGCTACTTGCCATTTCAAGCTTTATTCTGATGTTCATCACAGCACAAGTCAAGGAAAGCCACACTTGGGGGGGCGGGGAGGGCTCAGAACAACTCTCGCTTTCCCAATGATGCCATACCTAATTTACTGATTGATTGATTGATTGATTGAGAGCACAAGTGGGGGTGGGGCAGAGAGAGAGAGAGGGAGAGAGAGAGAGAGCCTTAAGCAGGTTCTACACTCAGCAGAGTCCGACACAGGGCTTGATCCCACAACTGTGAGATCGTGACCTGAGCTGAAATCAAGCGTAGGATGCCTAACCTACCGACCCATACAATCCCTGTTGTGACCTATTTAACCTGTGTCTCCCCATCTCACAGATTTACCATGCTGTGTCTAAATCAAATGGAGACATTGCCATTTAACATTTTGTCTTATCAAAATGTACTCTTTGGCATTTTCAAGACACTTTTGATTAATTCAAGACCAAAAAAATCTGTTTAACTGAAAAGCAGGAGTGGCAATTAGAATTTATCAAAATTTTGGTACTGCATAATTATGATGTTTCATGTAGAGATTTGGTACATATTTGGGCCTACCATGGAGTCTAATACATAGTAAAAACACACGAAATATTTTTTCAGCGAATGGATGAACTTTTTTGTTCACTGCTGATGTTTTTTATTGAACCACAAAAGCAATAATGAACACTTGTTGAATGTGCCAGGCAAGTCCATAATACATACAATAAGGTGCAGAATAAAAGGAACAAAGTTCTTGCCCTAACAAAGAACACACTTAGGATGGATGAAATAGACAATAAACAACCTAAATAAGATCAAAAGGACAAGTGCTATGCAACAGATTTTAGAAAATACAACAGCGACGTGATTTTATTTTTTTTAATTTTTTTAAATTTTTTTTATTTTAACGTTTATTTATTTTTGAGACAGAGAGAGACAGAGCATGAGCAGGGGAGGGGCAGAGAGAGAGACACACACAGAATCCAAACCAGGCTCCAGGCTCTGAGCTGTCAGCACAGAGCCCGACGCGGGGCTCGAACTCACGAGCTGCGAGATCATGACCTGAGCCAAAGTCGGATGCTCAACCAACCGAGCCACCCAGGCGCCCCAAGGGACACAATTTTAAAAAGAGTGTTCAAAACTTCTAGAGACTGAGTTGCGGAAGGGCCTGGATGAATTGAAAGGGAAGCCATGCACACAGCTGGGGGAAGAGCAATTCCAGGAAAAAAGTGATGCAAGGGCCCAGGCAGGGATCCCTTTGGGGGTGTTTAAGGGAGACCCGAAAGGAATGGGTAGATAAGCGAAGTGAACAGAGAAGGGTAAGAAATGAGGTCTGAGTTTTCTCATTCCTTCACACAATTGGCATGCTCAAAGTTAAATTTGTTCTGAGAGTTCCCCCCTCACACAGTTAGTACTTCACTGTATGTCCAAGGGGTTTTCCTCTCAACAGGGGCTTGCTCAGGACTGTGAGCAGCTGTGTCCATGTAGAGTCCCCGATCAGCAAAGAGACCCTCCTACCACCACCTTATACCGCTTTTGAAATATCCTAGCTGTAAATCCTCTTTGTCTCTATGTGTGATCAATCTCCCTTCACCCAGGGCAAAGGACACACTATAAGACGGTATGAAGGGGATTTCCCCGACTCCTTGCTCACAAAAACAGAATATTTCATTGAAATTGTGATCTTCCCAAGTTGTATGATTTGGGAATAAATCAAAAGAGTTAACCTAACTTCAAGGTCAGTATGTGTGTGATTTTTGATTTTGAGTCATAGAGTCTTAGTGAAAGAGAACTCACTAAATCATAGAAGCAGAAGCAAGCACCCCCTTTTTTCCTTCCCCTGTTTGAATAACTGTCATCATCTCATAGCCACCACCCTCCCATGTATTTTTTATTTATTCAGTATAGTACGTGGGCAGCTATTGGAATTTTCAAAATCTTTGGTTTACAAACATACTTTTCAGCAATTTAAGCTTTGTGCACATTTTGTATTTTTGAAGACCTTTGTATCCAAAATACTTTGTTGTTGTCTGTGGGCAACCTCGTTTTGAAGTCTCAGGCTGCCTCTAATGTGTTCCCATAATCTGCTGTCAGTTGACTCAAATCCAACCCCACTGCTCGGCTCTGCATGTCCCTTCAACTTGATGTAATGCTGTTTATCATTATTCTTCAGCGCTAAGTCTCTAGCTTTGTATTCTCTTCGTGTACCTGGGCATATGTTTCTTTTCGTTAACACAGAGACAATGCCTTTGTGACTCTATCAGGAGCAGCCTTTGTTTCAAGGAAAGATGGTTTCCTGATGTTTAGATTAGGGCATGGAATATGAGCACACAGTGTTTATACTCCACCGCCCACTTCTGAGACTATTACATACTATACCCCTGGAATAAAATGAACTTCCATTTGCAAACAGAAACAAAACCAAAAACCAACAAAAAAGACAACCCTAATGTTATTATAGTTAATTACTGTTTGTATCTTATTTAACCTTTCAAACCTATATGATGAATTATTTAATTATGTCCACTGAGACATTTATTGAGCTCTTGTTTTTCTACATCTTGTCTTTAAAATATTATACTTACACTAATGCCCCCTTAATCCCGTATTAGTTGATAAATAATACCTTAATATGATTTAAACAGTGAAATACAAAATGGAAAGCATGTTAATCCTACTACAGTATTCTTACTCCTACATCTTTCTAGCAACAATAAAGTTCTCAAGCTTCTTGGAGATAAAACGTTCTCCATATGAGAAATAGCATTTGGAGAATAAAACGTTTTATTGAAATTATCTACGTAGAACAATTTGTTATGTATGCTAATAAATCGAGCACAGTTTGCCTTAGACCACCTCATTATACTCTAAATCAGTGTCTGGAAATGCCTTTCCATAGAAGCTCTAAATGCAAATATTGCTCCACTTTACTTAAATCATGTTCTGAGCTTCCTAATCTCTTAAACTCTACCAGAAGAGTTGTTTTAAATAATTATTTATGTGACATAAACTTTATTAGGCTTTTGAGTTTCATAGTTGATTCTGTGACCTTGAGAAGATAATAGCAACAATAGTCCATAAAATCTTCTCCACCTCTTTTTTGATTTCACAGATTTCCTTAAAAATGTTCATTTTTCGTCTCCTGTGTCAAGTTACATCTTCATACGGTTTCAGTGTGCAGTATCTAGATCAGTACAAAGTATTGACACATTGATGGAATTTAAAACAAATGTATTATGAATACTTAAAAAAATAGATATAGCATAGGTAGTTTGTTCAGATCAGAGTTCCACTAAAATATATTTCTTAAAATATTATTGGGGATGTGAACTTTAATAAGAATGGTATTTGATTGCTTGTATATTTTTTAATTCCCCTGATAATGGCTGGCTAGGGCACTTTAGATAGTGCTTGGATGAGCCAAAACAGGAATAGGAAAAAATAACTAGTCAATGTGATTTATGTGAGGGTGTTATTGTGCACAGCTCACCCTTTGATTTAAATATGTTACTTCCGTAGTGCTGATCAGAGAAATAAGATTGGATTTTCTATTTGTTAGTTTACTGTAAGTGGTTATTTACACTTTCTTCTGTTGCTCTGATACAACCTGTATAACCTGAATTTTAAAGAATTATGAGTGTTAAACTAGGTGCCATGCTTTTTCTTTTCATCTAGTGACACCAATCTGCCTTTCAAAGCTTATTCAAATCCTCTCCAGTGATCTCTTTCTGAGTGACCATTGAAATGTGAACAGCGAGATACCCACTAGAATGCCCAGCAGGATCTGTGATTTATCTTTTCCTTAAGATATGTGATTCCTGAACTTTAACCCTGTCTTAACTCCCCAAAGGTAGAGTTGACCATACCGTATCCCATTTTAATTGGTATTCCCCTGGAAACACATCCTGAGACAAGGAATTTGCCCACACAATTATGAATACTGAGATTCCCCACAATCTGCCATCTGAAAGCTGAAAACCCAAGAAAGTTAGTAGTCAAATTTAGCCTAAGTCCAAAGACCTGAGGACCACGGGAGCCAATAATTTAAATCCCAGGCCAAGAGACAGGAAGATGACATGGAATGAGATGGGATGAGATGCCCTAGCTCTCCACCTTTTTTTCCATTCATGCTCCCAATAGATTAGATGATGCTCACCCACACTGGGGAGGACAGTCTCCTTTCCTGAATCCACCAATTCAAAAGCTAATTTCATCTAGAAACACTTCCACATATACACTCAGAAATCATGTTTAATCTGGCCATCCCATGGTCAATTGAGTTGGCACATAAAATTAACTATTACAAGTCCACATGGACCTTGTCAACATGGCATCCTCACACCTCTCCTTAAACCATACTGAATCTGCAAATAAAAGCAGTAACAAACTCATAATTCCTCCTAACGTGATACAGATATCCTGTGTACAACCAAAAATGCACTAATCCTTTCCTCAGAAGAAGAGGTAAAGTTCTTGACTGATGTTTATTCTTTTCTTTGACACCTCATAACTTAAATGCCCTGATGTAACATTAACAATACTGAAATACTGTGATACAATGCATTTTATGTTACATAATGAAGAAATAGAGACAAGGAAACAAGGATATAGATAGATAAACACACATACACACGTAGGTGTATTCATTGAAAAATAAGGAGGAAATACTAATGACAGTTACAGTTTTTGTTTCTGTAACTAGTCCCGTGGTCATAGCTGGATTTATAATTATTTCTTCCACTACTCATTACAATTCCCTTCGATTTCAGCAAGCACCTCAGCTTGGATTGGGCAGGTTTAGTTTTTCATTTACTTTAATCACAGGTCATGGTAATACTAAGAGACACCCTAAGGAGTCTCCTGTATTCCAGATATATTCTCTCTTAACTTCATTGTGGAGTAATAGTCTAGTCGCCTTGGTAGTCAGAATCACTGTTGATCCAGAAGCATAAGGAGTCAAAGTGGCTAGGTGGCAGTCTTACATTTTAGTTCAATGGAATCATTGTTGTGCCTCCTGATAGAAAAACTATTCCTTGTGGAACTAAGACATCTAGGCCAGCAGAGCAGTAAGTTATGGAAATAAAAATTTTTTCTAGTGATCAAACTGAGTGGTAATGCTTTCATTTCAACTTCTCGATTCTTAGGTCTGTGAATCCTGGCTATCAGATGCTGATTCAAAGCATATATAGCTTTCTGGAGAATAATGCCTCAGACCTGCAAATTATTCCCACCTAGTTGGTACTATAGCTGAGTCTTCAAGAAGCCATTCTACTGTTCTATCAAGCCAACTGCTTTGGGGTGGGGGACATTTAAAATGTAACGTAATGTATAGTATGGTACTATGTATAACATAATGTGATATAACATACCATAACATACTATAATATAAGCTTCTTGTTCCACCTCTTTCAATGTAAGGCTTGCACAGTCACATTCATTATGTCCTCCAGCATCAAATCATTAAATGGTCAGAATATGGTCAACTGAGTGTCGTGGTCGAATTGTATTCCTCCCAAAAGATATGCTCAAGATCTAATTCCCAGTTCATGCGATTGTGACATTATTTGGATATGCGGTCTTTACAGATGTCATCAAGGTAAGATGAAGTCGTAACGGATTAGGCTGGTCTCTAATCCAATATGATAGTTATAAGTAGAGGAGAAGAGGCACAGACATGCAAGAAGGGCAGTGCCATGTAATGATGGAGGCAGAGATTGGACTGATGCTTCTACAAGCCAAGGAACACTAAGCATTTCCAGCAATCACCAAAAACTAGAAAAGAAGCATGAAGTTCCTCAGTTCCTCCACAGGAACCAACCCTGCTGGTTCGCGGATTTTGCATTTCTAGTCTCCAAAAGGGTGAGAATATGGTTTCTTTGTTGAAGCCAGGCAGTTTATGCTACTTTGTTATGCCAGTCTTAGAAAACTTACGCGTTGTGCAGAGGAGAATTTTATGTACTACTTCTAGAAGAGGCACACACCACCGTTCTTCACATTCTGTTGGCTAAATCTCCAGTCTCTTTTAACTGCCCTGTAGATAGGGTAATATGATTTAGCTGTGTCCTGGGGAGAAGAGATCTCTTTGATGAATATCCAGTTAATGTCTGCAACAGAAACTTAAAAACCAAAAGCAAATAACAAAACACTTAAGAACTTAGAGGTAAAGTGAAAATGAATATGCAAATTGTAAGTTTCTAGGACTATTTTACATTGAAAAATTACATATAATTACTTGTTATGAGTACCTGATATGGAGGTATTTTATACGTAAATGCATTTATTAACAAATTAGAAATATTGAAAAGAAATGAATTAAACTTTCAACTCTGGAAAGTTTTTAAAAGAGTAAAGAGGGAAACTAAAAAGCAGAGAGCAGAGTGTAAAAAATAATTATATAAGGCAATAATTAACCAATAACTAAATATTCATTTATATATATATATATATATATATACATATTTAATATTTATAACCTTAACCTAAGTGTTATGTGTATACACACACACACACACACACACACTAAAATCAATCAAGGAAATGATAAAGAATTTTCTTTTAAAAATACTCTTTTTAACAATCTGTATGTCTTCTTTGGAAAAAATGTCTATTCATCTGTTCTGCCAATTTTCAATTGGATTATTCATTTTTGGGGTATTGAATTTTGTAGGTTCTTTTTAGGTTTTCAATACTAACCCTTTCTCAGATATATCTTTGCAAATATCTTGTCCCATTCTATAGGTTGACATTTAGTATTGTTGGTTGTTTCCTTCACTGTGCAGGAAGGAAATCCTAATTTTGATGAAATCCTAATAGTTTATTTTCACTTTTGTTTCCCTTTCCTCAGGAGTCATCTTTAGAAAGATGTTGCTATGCCAATATCAAAGAAGTCACTGCCTGTGTTCTCCTGTATGACTTTTATGGTTTCAGGTCTCACATTTAGATCTTTAATTCATTTTGAATTCATTTTTGTGTATGGTATAAGAAAGTGGTCCAGTTTCATTCTTTTGCATATTGCTTTCCCATTTTCTCAACACCATTTGTTGAGAGACTGTCTTTTTCCTATTGGATGTTCTATTCATCTTTGTTGAAGATTAATTGGCCATGTAGTTGTATGGTTATTTCTGGGTTTTCTATTTTGTTCTATTGATATGTATCTATTTTTGTGTCAGTACCATACTGTTTTGATCACAATAGCTTTGTAATATAATGTGAAGTTGGGAATTGTGACGTCTCCAGCTTTTTTTTTTTAAAGGTTGCTTCGGCTACAGTCCTTTGTGGTTCCATATAAATTTTAAGATTGTTCTAGCTCTGTGAAAACATGCTGAGGTATTTTGATAGGGATTACATTAAATGTATAGATTGCTTTGGGTAGTGTAGACATTTTAATAATATTTGTTCTTCCAATCTATAAGCATGGAATGTTTTTCCATTTCTTTTGTCATCTTCAATTTCTCTCATCAGTTTTTTATAGTTTTCAGACTATGGTTCTTTCACCTTTTTTCGGTTAGGTTTATTCTGAGGTATCTTTTATTATTTTTGGTGCAATTATAAATGGGATTGTTTTAGTTTTTTAATTATTTTTTAATGTTTATTTTTGAGAGAAAGAGACAGAGTATGAGCAGGGGAGGGACAGAGAGGGAGGGAGACACAGACTGTAAAACAGGCTCCAGGCTCCAAGCTATCAGCACAGAGCCTGACGTGGGGCTCAAACTCATGAATTGTGAGATTATGACCTGAGCCGTAGTTGGACACTTAACCGTCTGAGCCACACAAGCACCCCGGGACCATTTTCTCAATTTCTCTTTCTGCTGCTTCATTATTGGTGCATAGAAATGCAATAGATTTCTGTATGATGATTTTGTGCCCTGGGAACTTTGCTGAATTTGTGTATCAGTTCTAGCAATTTTTTAGTGACATGTTTCAGGTTTTCAATATAGAGTTATCTGACATCTGCAAATAATGAAAGTTTTTCTTCTTCCTTGATGATTTGGATGCCTTTTATTTCTTTTTGTTGTCTGATTGCTGTGGTTAGGACTTCCAGCACTGTGTTACATAACACTGGCAAGAATGGACATCCCTATCATGTTCTTGACCGTAGAGGAAAAGTTCTGTTTTTCCCCACTGAGGATGATATTAGCTGGGGGTGGGGGGTGTTCATTAGATGAAAAGATACTCAACATCACTGATAATCCCAGAAATACAAATTAAAACTACAATGAGATACCACCTCACATCTGGCAGAATGGCTAAAATCAACAAGATAAGAAACAATAGGTGTGAAGGAGGATGTAGAGAAAGGGGAACCCTTTTGCACTGCTGGTGGGAATGCAAAATGGTGCAGCCACTGTGGAAAACAGTATGGACGTTCCTCAGACGGTTAAAAATAGAACTATCCTACTATCTAGCAATTGAACTACTAGGTATTTACCCAAAGAACATAAAAATACTAATTCAAAGAGATAGATGCACCCCAATGTTTATAGTAGCATTATCCACCATGGCCAAATTATGGAAACAGCCCAAGTGTCCATCATCTCATGAATGGATAGAGAAGATGTGGTATATATATATACACACACACACACACACACACACACACACGCACACACACACACACACAGGTGGTATATAGAAATGCCATATATATATATACACATATATCTATATTTATATTTTATATATTTATTTTATTTATTTATATATTTATAATTTGTGTATATATAAATTACCATTCGCAATGACATGGATCTAGTTAGAGTGTCTTAAGCTAAGCAAAATAAGTCAGAGAAAGACAAATACTATATGATTTCACTCATACGTGGAATTTAAAAAACAAAAGAAATGAAAAAAGGGGGAAAAAGAGACAGATAGGCAAACCAAGAAACAGACTCTTAACTATAGAGAACTGATGATTACCAGAGGGGAGGGGAGTGGGGGAATGGATTAAATAGGTCATGGGAATTAAGGAGGACACTTGTGATGAGTACTGGGTGTTGTAGGGAAGTTTTGAATCACCACATTCTACACCTGAAACTAATATTACACTGTATGTTAACTAACTGGAATTTAAATAAAAACTTAAAAAATGTTCTTTTTATCTTAAATTAGAAATGCCCAATTAATGAGGATATCTTTAAAGAGATTTCACACAGCTTATTCACAGGAGGTAATTGATCCTTTTACTGGATATTTTCATGTAATTATATTTATAATTTTGATACAGTACTTTTGCTTTAAAGAAGACTTTTGGAGACAATAAAGAAGTAGATATGTATGCACATTTCACTGATGCAATATAATCACTATACTTTATTATCTAAAATGTAGGTAGTGTATTATCTAAAGTGTAGGTACAGTTTCTGGAGTCTTAAGTACTGACCTTTCACAAAGACAGCTAGTAAATGATTTTTAATATCTTGCAATTGGATTAAGGAAAATAGTTTTATCTTTGGAGGTGAATTCTTTTCTTTTAAAATTGAAAAGTGTTTAACATAATTCCTTAATATCTCCAGGAGATATCCTTTATACTTACATTCGCCATTTTCTACTAATCTTCATGCACTGTTTTGAGGAATGTGAATATGAGTATGATTTGGGTATGAAGCATAATTCAGAGACTCAAATGTCTGAAGGATACCCTGCTCTGTGGTATTATTAAAAGTGATCCAAATTCCTAAGGAAGATTATGTACGGTTCTAAGACTAAGAATAAATGTAGATTCTCAGTTCTACAAATGCATTTCAGTACTTACCTTTCCTGAGGACCTGAGGCTTTTGATACTTGAATATTTGCCCCTTCTTTAAACATGTTCTTTGCATTTCATTTGCCATATTTTTCTCAGTCCCTCTTGAAAGTGCCAAATATTTCATAAATTTCTTAAGTCTCCATACCTAGGATTACTCTCTTTTCACTGTACCTTATTCTTACCAGGGCCTTCAGTGATCAAATGAATCTATGTATTCTGATAATTCAAGTATCTATATTACTAACACTAGTCATAGTTAATGTGTATACCAAACTTACTACAAGCTGGGTTTTGTTTTGTTTTTTAAGTGTATTTATTTATTTTGAGAGAGAGTTAGAGAGTGAACAGGGAAGGGGCAAAGAGAGAGAGAGAGAGAGAGAGAGAGAGAGAGAGAGAGAGAGAATCCCAAGCAGGCTCCACACCATCAGCATGGAGCCCAATGCAGGGCTCAAATTCACAAACCATGAGAACATGACCTGAGCTGAAACTCAGAGTTGTATGCTTAACCACCTGAGTCATCCAGGCACCCCTAAGTGCTTCATGTCTTTTAAATCATTTAATTGTCTAACACTATGAGGTGATCATTATCATTATCTCCATACTAAGCATGATGATTCTGACCCGCAGAGAGGTTGCATAAATTGCATTATGGATTGCTAGTGCAAGGATATGTTTTCAGGAACCAAATTCATGATCTTTGCCGTAGACCTGAACTTCTCCTCAAGGTCATAGTTCTTTCCTGAGCTCCAAATCTGTGTATTTAATTGCTTTTTTAGAAAATCTACTCTCCAGGATCTATCAAAGGGAACATGTCAATATATTCTACTCCTTCTCCCTACAAAAAAAATGCAAATAATAAAAATTTGTCCTTCCTTAGCTGTTAACTAGTGTAAGAGAGTCATAGACTTATTTTAACCTTTCCATTTTTTTTCTCTCTTGTAACAAGATTACCAAAACAAACTCCTAAGAATTTTTCAAATCAATCATCTTTATTTTATTTTATTAAATTGTCAGGAATATATCCAGATAAACTGAAGGCATTTCTCTTTGATATGAGGGAATGTTTTTATTTGAGTTTTATTTTTTATTTGAATTTAATTATTATTTCTATTTTTATCTGAATTTTATTCAATTTACAGAGTTCTTTTCCTATGACTATTTCAATTTCTTTTACGTTTTTATGCAATTGGTTTGATCAATCTTTTATGGTGTTTGGATTTTGTATAATACTTAGCCTTTTCTTTCCAAAGCTTGTAAAATCTATTTTAAAAAGATCCTAGATTTTCTCTAGTACTTTTGTAGTTCAGTTATTTTATCTTTGAATTAAACATGTTTAAATTTTGCTTTCACCAAAACCAGGTTGTATCTTTTCTTAAACACCTTGTACAATATAGCCCCTCCCCCCATGTGGTCCTTTTACTTCCTTGTACTGTTGCAAATTAGATTTCCCAGAAAGCAAAAGCTTAGATGAAAATGTGGGTGAAAGAGAAGGGAAGAGGTAAAGGACTGGGTAGAGAGAAATGCTAAGCTGTGATGAAGTCTTTTTTTTATTGATTTTTTTCATCTTTATTTTTTTTTTAATTTAAATATTAGTTAATATACAGTGCAATACTGGTTTCAGGAGTAGAATTCATTGATTCATCACTTACAATACCCAGTGCTCATCACAAGTGCCTTTCTTAATACCCATCACCCATCTAGCCCATCTTTCACCCACCTCCCTCTGTCAGCCCATAGTTTGATCTCTATCATTAAGAGTCTCTTGTGGTTTGTTTACCTCTCTTCTCTTTACTTGTCCCCCTTCCCATATGTTCATCTGTTTCATTTCTTAATTTCCACATATGAGTTAAGTCATATGGTATTTGTCTTTCTCTGATTGGCTTCTTTTGCTTAGTCTAATACTTCTAGCTCCATCCACTTCGTTGCAAATGGCAAGATTTAATTCTTTTTTGTGGGGAATAAGCTTCGGAATTTCCTGAGCCTGCACTGAGGGGTTTACAAGGCATAAAGAATTAGAAAGCCATAAGATGTACACACCCAAGTTTGGGTAAACAAGATTAGGTAAATGAGATTAGGTAAATGGGGCAAAGGCCCCAGTATAGGACAAAGGTATAAGAATAGGGAATCTCAGGATGAAAACATCTGAGATGAGGTAAACAAAATTAGATATTCAAGTCAGAAATGCCCCCCAACTTAGTACAGTAGCAGAAAGCTGCTTTCACAGGAGGGAAGGACCAAATTAGGTAAACAGGTAAATAGAGGTGGGCGAAGTTGCCCAGAGCTGAAGCTAATTAGCAAAAGAATGGCGCCTTGTTGACCCTGAGGTAGCATGCTCTTTCTTGTCCCCTAGACCAGTTTAGGTAAACAGAGGTGGTGCTTCATGTCTGCTGTAAACAATCTTCCTCTGAGGGCCAGGATTTTGCTTTGTATTAACCCAAACCCCTAACACCGCATATCTTCAAAACCCCCTTTCTCTCATTCCTATGAGTTAATGTTCACGATTTCATTGTCTCTTTGTGCACACCCGTCACCACCTTTGTAAGCCTTCTGATCCTAATATAAAAGGAACAAGGACCCTTACTTGGGGCTCTTGTCTCCTCCAAGACATTAACCTTTCTTGCATTTTTAATTCTGCATCCCACTTTCTTTCTGGACAAGAGAGAGCTCCAGACCCAGAGTCTGCGACACTTTTTGATGGTCTAGTAATATTCCATCATGTATTCCACATTTTCTTTATCCATTCGTCAGTCAATGGACATTTGGGCTCTTTCTGTACTTTGCCTATTGTTGATAAAGCTTCCATAAACATAGGGGTGAATGTGCCCTTTGAATCAGTATTTCTGTATTCTTTGGGTAAATATCTAATAGTGCAATTGCTGAACCTTAGGGTAGTACTATTTTTAGTTTCTTGAGAAACCTCCATAGTCTTCTCCAAAGAGATGAAGAAGGGCATTATATCATAATAAGGGGTCCGTCCAACAAGAAGATATAACAATTGTAAATATTTATGCCCCCAACTGGAAATAGTATCTTTTGGGGGAAATATAGATAGGCAGCCAAATGGTTACAATTCAGTCTGTATAATCAGAAGAAACTGAGAATGGATGGTCAGCTAGATGAGAGTAGTTGACCCAATAGAACACTAGCAATCCCTTTCTCAATTTCTAGACCTGATCAATAAGTCAGAATAAGAACTTCTGACTTAAGGATAAACTAGATCCAGGAAAAAAGAACCTGTAACACTACATCATATGTATATGATAATGTATATGGTAATGATTTCCCCCAGATCTTCCCCAAATAGATCTATGGACATTTTCTTAATTAACTGCAAACTGGGGAAACAAAGATACTCATGGGGTATAAGGACTCTTGAAAAGGATCAAAGTTGACCTTGGAACTGGGAAACAGGGATAGAAGCAGGAGAAGCCTAGTTTACCATCACTTGGAGTGAGATACATGGAGAATTTCTGCTTCCTCTCACCCCAGATCTGTGCTCTATGGGAAAATGTGATCATTTCTAAGAAGGAAATGCTTCTATTATAGAACACAGCAAGACTCTCATTGAAATGTTAACTGCCACTGCTCCCTAACCACTTCCACATGTTGGTGGCAAGGGACCGGCAGGTAGGAAGAGGGGGTCACTATATCAGCAGTTACTGAGTAACTGACACCAGTCTTCTTTCAGAAGGAAATAGAAATTTCATTAAACTATGGGGAAGGGAAGAACATTTTTCAAAATGGAATTCACTTGGGTACCCAGTGGCTACCAATTCTTTGCCCAATTTTGGTAATAAAGAGAAAGCTTCTCTGACCTGAGAAAGACATGGTGCCCAAGGACTCAGAACTCTCAAGGATGAGAATATGGGTCACATCTCCAGGTAAGCAAATGAAATCAGCAGAAGTGGCAGTTATGGACGGAGAGTGTCTAGAATTGATAAGAGAGGGAGCAAGACGATGAATATCAGTTATGTGCCCCAGACCAGGGTAGCAGTAAGCGTATTAGTTATTCCCACTAGCTTATTAACATCTCCTCCAGAAACAAAGGCTCACCAGATCCAGAGGCTCTGCTCCCAGAGCTTATACAAAATGTGGCCTGAACAGCACCAGTGATGTGGTAATGTGCTTCCCAAATGTCATCTCAGGAAGAAAACATGTTTGTTTTCTGGCCATGATGCAGGCATAAATATCTCAGCTTTCAACTCTTTTTGGGATTGACTGAACTGAAAAGAGTCTTTTAATCTAGAATCTAAAACCCTTGACCTTTCACCCTAAATGAGGCTATCTCTGAAGCATTAACTCATTTTCAAATCTCCCCACTGGATGAGCTGAGGCTTTGTTTAAGACTTCATCACTTTTCTTTTTGATAAGTCTGGCTAGGAGTTTATCTATTTTGTTAATTCTTTCAAAGAACCAGCTCTTATTTTTGCTGATCTGTTCTACTGTTTTGTTTGTTGTTGTTGTTGTTGTTGTTGTTTGTTTCTATATCACTTATTTCTGCTCTAATCTTATAATTTCCCTTTGTCTGCTGACTGTAGGCTTTGATATTCCTTTTCTAGCTCCTTTAGGTGTACAGTTAGGTTGTGTATTTGGGACCTTTCTTGCTTCTTGAGGTAGGGCTGAGTTGCAATATACTTCCCTCTTAGGACTGACTTTGCTGCATCCCAAAGGTTTTGGACTGTCATGTTTTCATTTTCATTTGCTGCCAGGTATTTTTAACTCCTTCTTTAATTTTCTGGTTAAATCATTCATTCTTTAGTAAGATGTTCTTTTTTTAAAATTTTCTTTAATGTTTATTTATTTTTGAAAGAGAGAGAGACAGAGTATGGAGGGGCAGAGAGAGAGGGAGACACAGAATCTGAAGCAGGCTCCAGGCTCTGATCTGTCAGCACAGAGCCTGACATGGGGCTCAAACCTATGAACTGTAAGATCATGACCTGAACTGAAGTTGGAAGCTTAACTGACTGAGCCACCCAGGTACCCCTAGTAAGATGTTCTTTAACCACCACATATTTGAGGGCTTCCCAAATTTTTTCTTGTGGTTGACCAAGTTTCATAGCTTTTTGATCCAAAAATATGTGTGGTATCATCCCAATTTTTTTGTACTTGTCGAGGGTTGATTTGTGACCCAGTATGTGATCTATTCTGGAGAATGTTCCATGTGCACTCGAAAAGTATGTGTATTCTGCTGCTTTGGTATGAAACATTCTGAATATATCTACATCCATCTGGTCAAGTGTGTCATTCAAGGCCATCGTTTCCTTGTTGACTTTCTGCTTAGATGATCTGTCCAATGTTGTACATGGGATGTTAGAGTCCCATATTCTTATTATATTAGTATCAATGGATTCCTTTATGTTTGCGATTAATTGATTTATATACCATGTCCTATTGTCATTTCCACAGTAGTCAATGGGTCAGAAACCCTTGGCAACTTCTTATGTTACCACAATTAGGTAATTGTGTGTAAGGAGCTTCTGATGTTGAAGTGTCACACCTGAACTCTAGTGCTTGGGGAAGCCTGCCGCCCCCGTTGCTGTCAGCTATAAATAACACTCCATATCAGCAGTTCTAACAGGGCAGAGCTATCATTTTTTTTAAGTTTATTTATTTTTGAGAGAGAGAGAGAGAGAGAGAGCGAGCAGGGGTAGGGGTGGAGAAAGAGGAAAGAGAGAATCCCAAGCAGGCTCTGTGCTGTCAGTGTGAGCCCAACATAGGGCTCAATCTCATGGACCATGAAGTCCGAAAGATCATGACCTGAGCTGAAATCAAGAGTCCAACACTTAACCTACTGAGCCACCCAGGTGTCCCACAAAACTATCCTTTCAGCAGCACATTCCTTATATCTTTGGTGAATATTTGGTGTTTTTGTTTTTCTTTTTGGCTTTATGTTCTATATTTGCTTTACCATGCCCACTTCTCTCAAACTTTAACCTTATTGCTTATAATCTGTCATGGCAGCTCTTGAATTTTCACATCATTTAGTGTGGACTATCATCTTCCATGCCTTAAGAATTACCCTATAGTGTGTTTACACAGTCCCTTGTGCTTCTTGTCCATTTCTTAAATCATGTCCTTGAGAGAGCACGACAGAATTACAAACTGTCCCTTCCATATTCTTGATCTCATATTCCATGATATAATTTTCCCTTATTTAAAATCCTTAACTGACTGCCCACTACTTTTAATGTAAAACTTCCATATTATTCTAGGCCTTCAGTGCTATGAGTTGCCATTCTTATTTATCACCAAATTACCTATTTCTCTCAACTATCCCAGACATGTAACCTGTAGCTTACTTATATAGAACTATTTATGGTTCCCCAAATGCATCCTGGCTGTGTGTGCTTCTTTGTGTGCATATTACTCTTTATATCTTGCTTAGAAGATACAAGCTACCATCTTAGTTTGACTCGTACTCAAACTTCAAGTCAAAGCTTCTGTCACTTTCTGCTGAAAATCTTTCACTTTCTGGACCATGTTATCATTTGGCCAGTGTGATTCTAAACCACCCTCTCACATACACTGTTTGTCACCATTCTCTGTCTCTGTTTTTGACCAGTGTTTTGCGAACATAGGTCTACACATGGATAAGAAACTAAGTCGAAATTACTTTTTTAAGATAAATGCAAAAGTAAAGGTGACCTAATGAGGTTTCCACAAAGTCACATCGGAGATATAATTCATCATCATTCAGTCTCGTCTTCAGTCCTTTTACATATTTTTGTTGTTAAAATGTTCTTTACTTTATAACATGATTATGATAGTCATGATAAATGCAGTTTTTTCCCTCTTTCTTCTTTCCTTGCTTGCTTCCTTCCTTCCAAAGCCCCAATATGACATAATAAAAAATAACAATATTTAGATCTTCATTTTTAACTCTCTGTTGCGCTAAATGCCGAATTGAAGTTTTAAACAAATTGTTATCACTATTTCTCTTTATCAGTATCAAAAAACATAGACTAGGTGCAAATATATCTTGATTAAATGAGTGAGTACACCCTCATATACATCAAGATGAGTATATTCTTAGAAATTTCCATATACCAGAATGAAATGGATACAGAATACTGCCTGGTTTGTAGACTAAGTAGATTCATGTGTTTAAATATTCTAATTACCATCCAATGGCTCCTCCAATAATCCCATTACTTACTCTGCTCAGCACCCTAATGAACCCAGTGCCTCCATAATTCATATCCAGTGTTTTTAGAACAGTCCAGTATATTCTTTGCTGTAGAGCTGGTGATCATCATACAAACTACTGAATTAGATGAACATTTTTTTTTTACTTTAATCCAGCGCATAATAAAGTCCCACCTCAAAACCATAAGGAAAATTAATAATTACAGAAAAGGGGCAGTAGACTGTTTTGGATCTAACATACCAGTTCAAACTCAGCAGCAGATTATAAGAGCAATAAATTATGACCTTGTAGTAGCACCTGTAAGGTAGTACTTAAAGATTCCTCTCCAGTTGTTTCACTTATTGCAATCGATTCAGAAACATCCAGTACAGAACAGATACAGTGAGTGAATTGCCTTTGTACTCCTGAATAGCTATTTTTTGTGCTGAATTTGACTCCGCCTATAGATGTCTGTCTATATTTCCATAAAAATAGGAGATGGAATCTTTTGGGACACTATAGAAAAATTTTGCAGACAGCATAAATCACATAATAGAGTGAACTCATTACCTATCCTCTACCCCACTGAAGCAAGGTGTAAATTCAATTTTAAGGAAAGCTAACACTTTTATTCTATTTTAAAGCAATTTCTTACCTGGCAGATAGGTAACTCTTTCTTCACTTACATTTCTTGAAGTGCAAATTAATTTTTAGCTCAGATAGTAACTCATCTTTGTGTAGGCAAATTGTAACAGTAAGGGCTGTTCTCTTCTCAGGAAGGCAATTGAGTTGAACATAGATATACCAGATTCCAGAAATGTTTGAATTATTAAAAAATTTACCTCTACTTCTAGATTATTCCCCAAAAGGTGATCATATTTTATTTATACACTACAATCTATATATTTATTTATTTGTGGATATCAAGAGAGCAAAAATAGATATTTTTATGAAGTACTCTAATTGGGAATTCAATTGTCTAATGCAACTGTTAATTAAGCCAAACATATATCATTTATAGTGCCCAAAATATTTGTCCCATTTGCACTTTTTGATATAATCAGCTTCTGGCAAGTTATGTTCAAATATTTGATCTTCATTTTGAGTAAATTTAACATATATAATTTTAGTTATACATTTATAATTTCAAGTGAGACATCACTCCCTTTATTTTGAGATGGGAGGATTTTTTGCTGGAGGAGGTCACTTTCCAAAGTGAGTATTTGAAAATAGATGATGTCATATATTGTGAGATGAAAAACAAAATATGATTCATGTATTGCAAATTTTGAATTACGGACTATCAGTGCACTATTTAGTTTGTTTTACAAAGACCAAATGCAAAGAATCAGTTTATTTCAAAATTTTGAATGCAACGGAGAAAAAAAATAATTTGCAGTGCAATCAAACCTGTATTAAAATGCTTCATGCCAAGTAGACCCAGTCACTGTATTAACTCTTCTTAGGGAACTGTATGGTTTTATACAGAATTATCAGTGAAAAATGAATATTGACTTTCAGAAAGCCTCTTTATTTCCAACTGAAAGAAATGTATCCATCTTATGTGAGAGATACATTTGTTATGAATAAGTTTTAAATTGATAAATATCACTCACCTGATTAAAGATTTTAATTTTTCCATTGCCGTTAGGATAAAAGTTTAATTCCTGAACAGTGTTTGCATGATCTCATCTCACATTCACTCCTGTCCCCACCATCATCCCCACACTTCATATTCACTGGTCACTCTGCTCCTGCAGTTTGCTCAGGGAAGTGATGTTCAAAGTTCAATGTCAATTTCTCAGAGGGACTCTCGTTAAGCCCACTACTTCAATTATTTTCTTCTATTCTCTCAAAATAGTCTATTTTTCATACAACTGGTTACAACTTGCATTGATGTTTTATATATTTATTTGTGTGTAATGTCCGCCTTCTCCATTCACTCTCTTTATCATAATGAAAAGGATCATACCCATTGGTTTTTTACTGTAGATAAACCAACACAAAATCACACATGGCAGTTATTCCTTAAATGTTTATTGACTAAAAATTAAAATGTGTTGCCATATTGTCATAATTGTAAATGACATATGATAAAATAATAAAATCTTTATGTTCTTAATTTTCAGTTTTCAATTTTAGTACACTGAGTACCATGCACTTTCCTCAATGTTTCATTGAAATTCCATCAGTATGTAAAATTTAGTTCTGTAACAGTGGAGTGTAAGTATTATTAAGGCAGGATCTTTAAAAGAAAACAGCAGAGTTGTAACCTATAATGATGTATAGCCTTCCGTGAATAAATGGCATTAAGACACCTCTAAGAAAGAACATCATCACCCAGAACATAAATCTGAGAGCGTAACCAAAGGAGAAAATAGATCTACCTACATACTGAGAAAAAGTGAGTAATTGATAATAATCATGACTACTTTTATACGCAAGGCAAGATTTTAGTTACGATTATGTTGTAATTTCATTTATTTATGTATTATTCTTTTGAATTTTTTTAATTTAGAAATGTGTTGTATAATAATCTAGTATTTGAGATGAGTTCTAGAAATAAAATGGAAAACCACTATCTAATATAATCTGTGTACCTTCATTAAACAAGAATTTTGGGCTTCATTGGTCTGATAAATATTATGGGTATGTGACTTATATTTTTCTTCAAGAATCCTTCCATTAATATTAATCAAAGTAAAGACAAAAAGCCTCAGGCATGAAAATTATATATAGACAGGAGAATATATAAATTTGTCTTCTTTCCACTAGAATGAAGAATGAAGAAATAATATTTGTTTAGTAACTGTTAGGAAACAACTTATTGTGTTGGGTGTTTCCTTAAACTTTGTGCTGATCCTTATAAGAATGCTAAGGCACCAATAAGATGGCAGAAATGGGTTATCTGATTTCAAGGTGAGAATTCTTCCCTTGTTGCCTTGATTTCTCCAAATGGCTAAGTGAAATGAAATAGATGATTTTCACTTTATAACCCCTGTATAAAATTCCACAAAGGAAAATTATCTAACGAATATTAAAATAAATCATTGTTCTATCAATATTAATGTTACACTTACGTTCTTCATTCCAAATATTAAAGTGCATTATTTAAATGCTTCCTAAGTACTACTGAATTGTTGAATGGCTATTTAAAATAATCTCTAATGACTAATTGATAAAACAGCACACATGCAAATGTAAAAGATTTTTTCTTTAATAATATTTTGAAAATGTCACAAATCATTAGCATCATTGGTCATCTGTTTTTGCCAAGTGATTTGCATAATAAGTTTATGACAACTGGTCAGTAGTGCCCATTAAGACGACACGGGAACTTAAATTCAGAATGCTTCAATAATGTAAGCATGCATAACAGATACGAGATTAAAAAAACATATTTTTTTCTCCCACACTGGAGCCCAAGATTTTTACCTTATGTTGCATCTCAAAATCGTGTTAATTCTTTAAGTGAAATTTGAGCCCACCCCTAGGTATTAATGAGATGAATCTACAGTGCTGTTCTCAGTTACCAGGTGGGTCACAGAAAAGTTCCTAAAATGTGCATAAACCTAGACGAATATAAGCACAATTTTTCTTTTTTATGAATAAAGTAGGAAAATATGTGAGGAGTAACTCTAGCTTCCACCAAGACCTTGAATGCCTGCCACGTCGAAAACTAACAATAAAGACCGCTGCAGTGATCAAGACATCCTTTATGTTATCCAGGGTGATTCTTGTATCCGTCCTGTGCTACTCCCATATTCTTCCAATATGGCATGGAAACAATCAGATGAATGCGGTAGTGACAATTTAAGCATTGGGGAGGAACATAATTTAGAGACAATCTGGTGTTTCTCGCAAACGAACTATGCTTCGGGAATTATAATATTGTTAGGCATTTACCCAAATTGATTAAAATAAGGAAAAAAAATTGTCTTTTATTGTATTTTATAACAAAGGAACATCTTTTCAGCCAATTGCTACTGTGGCTTCATAATTGGTGAATTAATTCCCAGATTTGCAGGGTACATTTGAGATATTTAATTCAGGGTTTTCCCCCCAGCTCTGTATTTGCTAAATTCAGAACTAAATCCCTTATAAAGCAATTCAGTGAAATAGCTCATAGTTTGATATTAAAAAATTATCTCAAATCTTTAGACATGCACTCTATTTAAAAGTCTACCTTAACTCCTTCCCCACCAGTGTGTTCACTATTGAAGATATTTCATTACAGACTAAAACTCCCCCAAAAACAAAATGATTTCAGTATATGGTACCTGGGAATGACTTCTAGAACAGTCTTCACAGTATATTTTCTATGAAAACAAATAAAAGGTTTTTTTAAAAAATATTTATCTATTTATTTATTTATTTATTCTCCAAAGGGTCTTGGATCTCACTTCAGTCAATGTTGATGGAAGCTCTCAATATTCCTTTCTCAATAGAAATTAGTAAAAATCAAATAAAATATCCTATATATTAAAAGTGCATTGCATGATCGTTTAAAATGAATTATAGTTTCAGTACAATACTAGGAACTCTAAGGAATTTCATTTATTACAATTTATTAAGGTTGATCTCTATTAATATTTTCATTTTTTAAGATATTATAGTCAAATTGTATATGCTACTAATTACCCACATTGAAAAATATCTCAGTTAGAACTAAAAGGCTGAAAAGAGATGGGTTAGCACACATTACGTGCTGTAATAAAAGGAACTCAAAGGGAGCAAGCATGGAATTGCTTCACTCATTCGTTTTTGTACAACCCAGAAATAAACACACACATAGCACACACATGAATACTGTGTATCGTCCAGGGCTTACAGAACAACTTAAATTTGTATTCACTGAAGATATATCTCTTAAAATTTGTTGTGGAATTTACAGTTAGAGTCGTTCAAAAAAGGTTGGTTGACATTGGCAACATTTACAAATTTTCTACAAGTTTAGGTAAGGGCGAGGGGAAATTTGGTCTATTGGACCATATTACATCAGAAATTCAGAGGGTAATTCATTAATATATTGTCCCAATGGTACAGAAAGATGTATTTTCCTAAATTATTGGGTTAATCATCATCTGTTAAAAGAATAAATATTCGTCTCACTTCCCAATGGTATAGACATATATATTTTCCTGCATTATCAGGTTAATTGTATGTTAAAAAGAATTAATATTCGTCTCACAGGTTAGTGTGGGAATTAAATTGATGTGCTTGTGCATAATGTCTGATTAATGGGCATTCAGACAATTATAGCTATTACAGTATTAAAAATACCTCTTCTTTTGGAAGTTGAGATAGGGATGAAGTTTTGAATCCACTGATTTCTCATGCCTCAGTTAATGTTGCTATATCACATAAGTGGTTGCCCGTGTCATCCAGCCTTTGACTCATAGATTTGAGGTCAGTATGACAATTTATCACGGCTGCATGATACTCTCCTAAGCAAGACTCTAAGAAGCACAACAAAGTGTCTTGCTTGCTATGAAGCACAACCAAGTATCTCTACTTACCTATCCTTCATTAGTTACCAAATTCCAATTTTGTTCTGTGTGATACTGTTACCAGCTAAAAAATGTGAAGCCTCAGAATCTCTAGCTGCTACAGTGATGGATGACATATGAGTAGAAGTCTGCTGGGCCTGCATTGGTCATTTGAAAAATATTGGTTCAGTGAGTTATGAAGATCTCTCAGATGTTGACACATTTCACTATACAATATAGAACAATCACATAATGTAATTTACCACTGTCTACCTCAGAAAAATCTTTAAGCATTGAAGATCTCTCAGGGTCACAGTGGGTGGGACCTGTGACTTGTTTCTTAGCAGTAGAATACGTAAGACAATCACCTCTATCTTGTAAACTCTCTCCCTTGCTGACTTTGAGGGAATAATACTGGGAACTATTCCTTTGGAGAGACCCACATCATGAGTGACTGAGGGAAGCTGATGGCTTAGAGACAGCAAGGCTAATCTGTCCAACTTCATATAAAAAACAGACTCTACCAACAGCCATATGAGCTTGGAAATAGATACTTCTACAACAGAGTCTTGACATGAGACTGTAGCCCTGGCTAACATCTTGATTACAGCTTATGAGAGATTCTAAATTAGAGACACATCTAAGCCATGCCTAGACTTCTGGACCCACAGAAAATGTAAGATAATAAATGTGTGTTGCTTTGAGCCACTAATTTTGGGATAATTTGTTACACAGCCATCGCTAATAGAGTAGCACACAACCTTCCTTCCCTGTGGCCCTTTTTGGGCAAGTTTTATTGTGAAGATACACTTTACTGAGCTGACTGTTAGAAGCTGAGACCAGCTTCTAATGGCAATGAACTTATCAATCAGCATGTCCATATATATTTTTGTACCCAGAACACCTGTATCAACGATATATGCTGAGAATAAACCCTAGAACAGTCCAGTTACAAAGAAACAAAATAACATCCAAGTATGTACCAGTACCTAGCAAGTTCAGAAATATATGAGCGTCTCTCTTTGAGACTAACAGGACATTTACTTCTGGTCCTCCATGATTTCCTTTATCATTTTATTCTGTATTTCTCTAAAATTGAATCTCTATTTTAGCATCCGCTCATCTGTTTGGCATCCACTTTGATCATGTACTTCAGCCTCCATCTTGCCGACCTCTGTTTTTAGATTTTATCAATTCAGTTATGAAGTATGAGTATTTTACTGTGTGTGTGTGTGTGTGTGTGTGTGTGTGTGTGTGTGTGTGCATCCACAAACATGCATTCATGGTTTCTGGTATCCATAGAATGTGGTCTTTCTCTTGCTGCTGGTATCTCACTAATGAGGTTTGCTTTTTGTATCAATTCCCCTTTTGCATGATTTTAAAATTTGGTAGCTGAATGATTCCTCTGCTCTTTCGTGGGGATTTGATGAATGGAAACTCTGTTGGTGTCTCCCTTCCTGCTCTGGAACCTACAGTAGATCTCTTTGAAGACTTGCTGGATTCTGACCTAAGGAAGTCGGTAGTTGTATTGGATCATTGATTAATTTGAGGGGAGTTGACATTTTTACTATGTTGTGTCTTCTGATCCATCAGCGTGGTATGCTCCTCCACTTAATTAGGCCAGGTGGCTTTCTTTTATCTGCACTGTGTAGCTTTCATCATACACATGTTTTACTGAATTGTTTTTTCTCAACATTGTGGGTCATTTCTTTCTGTTTATTTGCATGCCTGATGATTTTTGATTGGAAGCTAGACCTTGTGAACTTTTTGTTGGGTGTTGGATATATATGTTTTTAATTTTTTTTAAATACAAATTCAAGTTAGATAACATACAGTGTACTCGGCTTCAGGAGTAGAACCCAGTGCTTCATCTCTTATATGTGATACCTAGTGCTCATCCCAAAAAGTGCCCTCTTTAATGCCTATCGCCCATTTAACCCATCCTTGCCCACCTCCCCTCCAGCAACCCTCAGTTTTTCCTCTGGATTTAAGAGCCTTTTATAGTTTGCCTCCCTCTCTGTTTTTATCTTATTTTTTCCTTCCCTTCCCCTATGTTCAATATGTGTTTCTCAAATTCCACATGAGATGTCATAAATTATATCTTTCTCTGACTTACTTCACTTAGCATAATACACCTCTAGTTTCATCCACATTGTTTCAAATGGCAAGATTTCATTCTTTTTCGTCATTGAGTAGTATTCCATTGTATAAATATACCGCATCCTATTTATACATTCATCTGTTGATGGCATTTGGGCTCTTTCCATAATTCGGTTCTTGCTCATAGTGCAAGAACATTGGGGTGCATGTGGTCCTTTGAATTAGCATTTTTGTATCCTTTAGCAGCAGCTTCTTATTTGACGTATCTCTGGAAGCAAGGGAAACAAAAGCAAAAATCAACTATTGGGACCTCATCAAGATTAAAAGCTTTTGCACAGCAAAGGAAATAATCAACAAAACTAAAAGGCAACCAATAGAATGGGAGAAGATATTTGAAAATGACATATCGGATAAAGGGTTAATATCCAAAATCTATAAAAAACTTATGAAGTTCAACACCCAAAAAACAAAAAAATTCGGTGAAGAAATGGGCAGAAGACATAAATAAAACACTTCTCCAAAGATGACATGCACATGGCCAACAGACACATGAAAAAATGCTCAACATTACTCATCATTAGGGAAATACAAATCAAAACCACAATGAGATACCACCTCACAACCAGCAGATGGGCTAACATTAACAACTCCGGCAACAACAGATATTGGCGAGGATTCGCAGAAAGCGGAACACTTTTGCACTGCTGGTGGTAATGAAAATTAGATATATATTTTAATGTAATCATATTTAAGCTATGTTCTGAGATGCAGTTGTGTTTCTTGAAACCATTTGGGTCTTTGATGGTTTCCTTTTGATTAAAGTAGGACAACAGCAGCTGTTAGTTTAGGGTTCGTTTGGTCTCATACTGAGGTAATACCCTCTAGAGGACCCTACTCATTTGTACACATATTAACAGTACTTTCAACTCTGGGTGGTGGTAAAACTATTTCTGGTGCTGTGTGACAGTGAAGGGCTATTCCATTGGCTTCTTTCCAGCAGTACTTTCCCTTTTCTTGGTAGTCTTATCAAACGTAGGTTATAACTCAGCTGAAGACTTCGAATGAACCCTCTATGGATCCCTGGAGATCTATCTCTTGGCTCTGACACTGCTCTACAAATTCTAGGTACCTCAAATTCTGAACTTCATGTCACAATTCAAGAAAACTAGTGGTCTCTGTTTGGATTCTGCCCCCTGAGATAGTCAGGAACATCTCTTTAAGAGTGAACTGTGCAACTGTAGGGATCATCTGATTAATTTCCCCTTGCTTAAGGATTACTGTCCTCCGTTGCTTAATGTTCAATGTCTGGCACACCTTGCTTTAAATATTTTGTCCAATTTTTGATTTATTTAGAGTGGGAGAATAAACTTAGTCTCTGTTACTCCATCATGGCCAGTAATGGAATTGTCTGATCCAGTGCCTTTGAGGCAAATCCCTTTGACCTTTCATCTCTGTGCTTTGCTTTTATCCTATTTGAACTTCTGAGGTATTTTTGAACCAGTTGTAGTAATTGAGGTTTTCATAAAAAAAGACTGATTTCTTAAATTGTTCAAATACATTGAACTAAAGTTAACAGTGAATGCTATACCAAGCCACTATGGGCATGTGTGGAACACAAATGTGATTCTAGGTCACTTGATTTATCCTTGCCAACACTTTGATGCCCAGCTTTCACACCTACAACCTACTGACACAGTTGGAGCCATCTAATGCCTTGTTGTGTTCCCCATCCACTTTTTCCCTGGAGGTTTAGACTCATTAACTTTTGCAGGACAGTTGGCATTACCCTCTGTCTAGCCCTATGTGTATCACATATGGCAAAAATTATTTGACTTACTGATAACCTTTTTTTCTGTTTTAGAAAAACAGAAAAACACTGTTTTACAGTGTTCCTGCATATCTATGATTTTCTATTTCTTTCTACTTTTATATATGATATTTGGGGAATATTGGTATAAAAACGATGATTCAAGTTAATGGCTTTATGCATGACTTATGGAAAATATTTTTTTGTTTGTTTTTTATTCCACGCTGCTATTTATTTATTGTTAATTCAACAGTTAAACAATTTTAGCGAAAACGCTTAACATGATACTTACCTTCAACAAATCTTTAAGTGTGCAATGGTGTATTGTTAAGTATAGCCACTATGTTGTACAGCACATCTCTAGAACTCATTCATTTTGTGTCCTACTAAACATTATACCCACTAAATACCTTCCCATTTTCTCTCCACCCAGTCCCCTAGCAATTACTATCATACTATCTCTGCTTCTGTGAGTTTGATCATTTTAGATACTTCATGTTACTCGAATTATGCAGTATTTGCCCCTCTGTGACTAGTTTATTTCACTTAGCATAATATCTTCCGGGTTCATCTATGTTGTCACATATGGCAGTGTATCTTTCTTAAGGCCAAATAATATTGCACTGTATTTACATACGGTATTTTCTTTATCAATTCATCCATCGATGTACATTTAGGTTGTTTCTGTCTTGGCTTTTGTGAATAATGCTGCAGTGAACAAGGGAGCATAGATATCTCTTCAAGATCTTAATTTTAACTATTGGCTATATACCCAGAGGTTGGGTTGCTGGATCATATGATAGTTCCATTTTTAATTTTTCAGGAATTTCTATATTGTTCCCCCTAATGGCTGCATGGTTAACATTACCACTAATAATCCTCCATATCCTCTCCAACACTTGCTGCCTGCCTTCTGACCTTCCGTCCTTCCTTCCTTCCTTCCTTCCTTCCTTCCTTCCTTCCTCCTTCCTTTCTGTTTTCATGATGGCTACCCTAACAAGTGTGATATACTATTTCATTGTGGTTTTGATCTGTATTTCCTGGATGATTAGTCATGTTGAACACCTTTTCATATACCTATTGGCCATGTGTATGTCTTCTTTGGAGAAATGTCTATTTAAATCTTTTGCCCACTTTTAGTCAAACTTAGCAAAGTTGCAGGATACAAAATAGGCATTGAAAATCAGTTAAGTCTCTATACACTACTAATGAATTATCCCCCCAAAATAAGAAAATGATACCATTTATAATAACATCCAAGAGAACAAAATGTTTATAAACAAACTTAACCAAAAAGATGAAAGACTTGTATGCTGAGAGTTATATAACACTGATGAGAGAAACTAAAGAAGACATAAAAAAGTGGAAAGCTATCCCACGTTCTTGGAATAGAAAAGTTACTGTTGTTAAAATTTCCATACTGTCCAAAGCAATCTTCAGATTTAATTATATTCTCATCAAAGCCCCAATGGCATATTTTACAGAATTGGGAAAAATATTCCTAAATTCATTTGGAACCAAAAAAGGCCTCAAATAGCCATAGCAATCTTGAGAAGCTGGAAGCCTCACACTTCCTGATTTCCAAGTATATTACAAATATACAGCAATTGAAACAGTGTGGTACTGGCATAAAGACACACATATTGACCAATGGAACAGAATAGAAAGCTCAGAAACAAAACCATGCATATATATAATCAATTGATCTTCAACAAGTTGTTTAAACTCACTCATCTTGAAATACTGAGCTTATCACTGTATAAAAGCTCTTATAAAAGAACACACTGTCAAGAATACAATGGAGAAAAGATAGTCTCTTTAAAAAATAGTGTGGGGAAAACTGGAATCCACATACAAAAGAATGAAGTTGAACACTTCTCTTACACCACATACAAAAATTAACTAAAAAAAGATTAAAGACTTAAAGGTAAGACCTGAAACTCTAAAATTCCTGGAAGAAATCATAGGGGAGAATCTTCTGGACATTGGTCTTGGCAATAATTTCTTGGATATGACCTCAAAATCACAGCCAAAAACATACATAGACAAATGAGGCCACATTAAACCAAAAAGCTTCAGTACAGAAAAAAAAGTCAAATAATTTAAAAGGCGCTGTTCAGAATGGGAGAAAATAGTTTCACATTCTGTATCTGACAAGAGGCGAGTATCCAAAATTTAAAGAATACCTCAGAAGCAAACACACCCACACACACACGCTCACACACACACCCACGCACCCACACACACACACACACACACACACATGAACCATGCTACCCTTTAATATGTCTGTATTTTAATATGTTTTGTTTCTATATTTGAAGATTAAGACAGCATAATGTATAATTCAGTCATGATGGCCAGAATGTTTTTAACATTAATTTGACAGCTTGACATCTGAGCAATGACCTAATATAGATAAACGTCGCTATTTATACTATGGTAGAATACTACTGACTGGAATTTAATAGCAATAAGCTAGCATCTTAATAAATACATTAAAAAGTCCAGAGTTTGTGGTTATCTAAAGGTATAAAGCTAATGCATATTAATCTTGGAAACCCCTGGAACTCTTCTAGAACTACCTTCAGATATTTTAAGGCATTTTCTTGAATATTCAGTTTTAAAGCAACATTTCATATTTTGGAGGTGAGTTTAATTGTTTTTAATAGCCTTTTGGATCTAAATCAGGTAAATAAAGTGAGTAATCACATTGAGAAAATCCATTTGGAGTTCAAAATTAGGTATAAATTTAAAGTAATTGAGATTGATTTTCTTAATTCACCAGTAAAATGTCTCTGAAAGTGGTTCCCAAAGAGGAGCTCTCGTGGGATTTTGAGCCATTGCAGCAAAATGAGAATAAATTTCATCTCTTAAGTCAATATTTTGCAGAAGAATTGGTATATATGTATATTGCATTATGCTATTTCTGAAACCTTTGCCAAAATTTATTTTTTATCCTTAAAAATATAAAGTATTACCTGTACATATTTATTTAGATGTTTGTACTTTTTTGTATCTTCTACATAATTGTTTCATAACTATACCTCAACTGATACGTGTGTGTGTGTGTGTGTGTGTATAGTGTGTGTATATATATATACATACATGTGTGTGTATATATATATGTATATATAAATATGATTATTTCTATCCAAATTTTATATTTTGTGTACATACAAAGCCCCCATACATCTAATGTGCATACTTGTGGTATTAAAATAGTGACAGACAAATTTTATTCTTTTGGATTATTAGAATAATCACACATCATCAGGAAGCTTAGAGTTCTTTAAATGCCACATTTATGTTTCCTTATAACATTTGCTATCCTAAACTGGAGACCTAAAAAATGTTTATCATACCAGGTTTTTTTTTATTCATACATTTCCTCAGTAAATTGCTTTAAATCATTGCAAATTTTAAAGCGTTATTTTGAAGAACACATATTTTTCACTAGTTAGAAAATTATGAAATACTCACAAGTTGTTTAAATTCACTCATCTTGAAATACTGAGCTTATCACTGTATAAAAGCTTCTATGAAAGGAATGGCATTTAGGATGTACTTCGCTAAATTCAGATTATGAAGGAAGGTAGAGAGGAAAGGCCATTCTTTATCTGAGTTAATCATTGTTTAAAAGCTCCAAAAATTGTAAGCCTCACTATCAGACTCCAATCTAAGAAGAAAAAAGTCCTAGGAGACTATGAAGCCTAACTTTATTAAAGATAACTTCTCTAGCTCAGTTTTTTTCTATTTCATTTTGTAACTCCATCTAGAAACTGATACACTCAGATAATCTTGTATAACGCTTTTCTGTAAGAACTTGAAAATTCCTCCTACAAATTTTTCTCTCCTTATTTCTGCATGGCTGTGTTCCATGCACATTTTATTTTTTATTTTTTTTAAGTTTATTTATTTTTGAGAGAGAGAGAGCGAACGAGATACAGTGTGAGCAGGAGAGGGGCAGAGAGAGAGGGAGAGAGAGAATCCCAAGCAGGCTCTGCACTATCAGCACAGAGCCTGATGCAGGACTCAAACTCATGAAACCATGAGATCGTGACCTGAGCTGAAAGCAAGACTCAGATGCTTAACTGACAGAGCCACCTAGGCCCCCCTAGGCATTTTATAAATGCCCATAACTTCAACTTCACTTCTATTAAGTACAAAGCATTTTTTTTTTTTTGCAATTTCCAAGTTTTAAGTCTTTATTTCCAATATGGAAATTTCCAATATGGAAATCCCCTAGATGTTGCACTGGTACATCTTTGTACCAACTTTTCCTTGCTCTGTTAAATCTATAATTATCCTATATGTCCTTTCTCTTGCATGCAACTATGTAGGTACCTAAGCTCAAAATATCAAAAACAGTTCTATAGACATTTATTGAAAGTGCCTACAATAATATTTTTTTCATATTTTTCATGTATCCCCCACATTTAATAGTTCACAAATTCCTGTCAGTTTTTTTACTTTTCAAATACATCTCAAGTCATTTCCTTGAGTCATTTCATTGTTATGAGGTTAGTTCAATATCTTATAATTTTCACTTGAAGAATTTCAAGTCTCTCTTCTTTACTCCTAGTTGGTTCACAATATTGTGACTAGAGTTACATTTCTGAAATACAATCCAATCTTGTCACCAGTCTAATTAAAATCCTTTGAATAATCTTTATGGCAGAAAGAGCAAAATTCAAATCCAAAGTCAGATATTCAAAACATTTTGCTCTGTTTTTTAGAAAATAATGTTCTGTATTTCATTTCACGGACACTTCTCATGTCTCAGCCACAGTGGGCTTTAGTAGACTCCACTAGGTCTCCTTTACTTAGAATGGTCTGTCATTTATCCGCATGGAAGCTTCCTTTTAAAATGACTTCAAATATAATTTTCTCTTAGAAGGATTTCACAGACTTTTATACATACTTCTGTCAAGCATTTACACCTTGGACTGTGAACATTTATTTAAATACTTGTTTACTCCTGCTGACACATTGGTCTTCCTAATCCTTCATGGCCTTGTTTCATGAACAGTATCTTACAAGTGTTATTACTTCCATTATCATTCATACAAAATTGGAGATTATTATGTCACTTATAATCTTCCTTGAGATTTCAGCCTGTATTTGCTAATGCTTAATATCCCAGAAATATCTCAAAATTTGCATCTTACATGAGCTTATTTAGGTGAAGAATATAAACTCTATACCTCAGGGTAAAAGTGTTCAATAATGAATAAGGTATCCTATATATGTATTTTTTAAAAAGCCCTTAGTATCATCAGTATCAAAGAGAAACATATATGGAATGCTTCTATGAACAAGATACTGTGATTTAGTTGAACTAGTCTGAACATTTAGATTTATCGTAGTTTAAACTGGCAAGACATCTGGGACATTTAATTCTACTTGCATATTCATCTACCAAATTCAAATATGAAAAGTGAATTTCACCTCTGTATGTATAATTGAATGTCTGCAGTGTCTCATTCATGAGTGTCCAAAAAGACAAATTGTTCTCATCTATCAAATAGGATTTTGGCAAGGAACTGGCAGTAAAACCAGAAGACCTGCCAAAGTTTGGACTTTGCATAACTTTGTGCCTCCTTCAGATTTTATTGTAATCTGTCACCATGTGTCATTTTGAATGTGTTTCCTTTAGGACTGGCATAGATTCATGTTGGCAGAAAAATATAACATTTATTATTTTCTACTTTATACTTTATTCAAATGAGATAGAAATCCAAAAGAGACATTGATGCTGCAAATACATTTTTTAAAATGTTTATTTATTTTTGACAGAGAGAGTGGGGAGGGGCAGAGGGAGAGGGAGAGAGAGAATCCCAACCGGGCTCTGAACGCGCAGAGCTCAGTGTGGGGCTCAAACTCATGAACTGTGAGATCATGATCTGAGCTAAAATCAAGATGCTCAACCGACTGAGCCACCCAAGCACCACAAGAGTACATTTTTAAAGGTGACACTTACTAGGGGCTCTCTTTTGGTCCAGAGTTCATTTAGTGCCTATTTGCTAAACATCACTATGCAGTGGGAGCCCATGGTAGTCTTTTTCAACTTACCAACTATTCTAATACTGTTGAGGGCTATCACAATGATACCTACTCTCATGAGCTTTGTCTCATTTAATACTCAAAACTGATCTAGATGAAATACTATGTAGTTATTGCACTCTTCATGCAAGGACATTGAGGCATACACTTCTGCAGCAATCAACTAATCGGGGCCAAAGCTCGGTAATGATGGAATATTTCTTTTCCAATATTATAGTTGGTAGAACTTTTAGTTGTACTGAACTAAATGTATTATCAGTAAAAATAAAGGTATGCAAACATAAGCAGCATTTTTCACTATGCAGAATAGGTATTAATAAATTTTACATACCTAGAATTCTGAATTAAAACATCACAGTATGAGTATTTTGACATTTATTTACACCATTTTAAGAATGCATCTATGAAGTATCTAATTGTGAGTGCTAATTTCTAAGCAATGTACATAGTTAGGAAAACAAAGCCTTTAATTTATGATGCTTTTAGTTTAGGACTAATGAAACTTTTCTGATGGGAATGCACAGGACAAAATGACAAGAAAAAACAGCGGGGTGTGTATTTAATGCCAGAGTTAAATAAAGGAAGATAGGGCCTTAGTATTGAGTAAACACTTCCAGACCTTCCAAATATTCTGGACACTCAGCTAATTGTTTTTGTCCAACAAACAAAATTTACAACCTACAGAATGTTTCCAATTTTCATGTAATGTGTGTATACGAATGTGAACCCAAACTGATTTCTTACTTTGCTTGTACAGTTGACCCTCAAATACTATATACTGTATTCTTGCCATAAAGTAAGCTAGAGAAAAGAAAATGCTATTAAGAAAATATTAAGAAATGGAAAATACATTTACAATAATGTATTTACTACAAAATATCTGTGTACAATAGGATCCATGCAGATATGATAATATAATATAATATAATATAATATAATATAATATAACATAACATATATAAGATGTATAATGAAATATATTAATGGACCATTTATTTGGTAAGGCTTCCGGTCAACAGTAGGCTATTAGTAGTTAAGTTTGGGGAAAGTCAAGAGTCATCCGTGAATTTTTTTCTACATGGGTGGGTCAGCAACCCTGGTCCCCAGGTTGTTGAAGTGTCAACTATATATATTTTACATGATTTCTCATGTGCAAATGTAGCAGGGATACAGATATTTGTTTGTTTGCTTGTTTTGAAAGAGGCTGAATGCTTGTCTTAGGAAAGACCCTACTAGTTGTAGAAAATAAAAGGTTTGAGCGGCAAAAAAAAAAAATCATCTGCATTACTTTTTGTATTTTTTGTCTTTATAAAAGTTTATCTTTATATAATCATTTAAAGTTTTATTTTTCAATTTTTAATTACTATTTTTTTAAAATTTGAGTATAGTTAACACACAATGTTACAATAATGTCAGGTGTACAACATAGTGATTCAAAATTTTAGAACCATCATAGATTCACTAGAAAAGAATGCATGAAGAATTCTCATATACCCCACACCCAATACATGATGTTATTATTAATATTTTAAATTAGCATGGTATTTTTGCTCTACTATGAGCCAATATTGGTATATTGTCATTCATTTAAATTCATACTCTCTTCACACGTCCTTAGTTTTAACTACTATCCTTTTTCCATTCTAGAATCCCATCCAGAATACCATATTACATCTCATCATCATGTCCCTTTAGACTCCTTTCAGCTGTGATAATTTCTCACTGTCCTTGTTTTTGACCAGTTTCTGGAATTCTAATCAGGTAATTTATAGAATGTCCTTTAATTGGAATTTGTCTGAAATTTTCCCACATGATTAGACTGACATTATGGTTTTGTTCTAAGGAAGACCACAGAGGCAAAGTGCCATTTTCATGGGATTGTATGTACATTAGATCAACATGACTTATAACTGTTGCTGTTGATGTGATTACTTGACTGATATACTGTTTGTCAGGTCTCTCCACTTTAAAGGTATTTTCTTTTATCCCCTTTCCCAAACTGCACTCTTTGGAAAGAAGTTGCTCTGCACAGCCCACATTTACAAAGTGGGAAAGTTATGTTCCACTTCCTTGAAGGCAGAGTACCTACGTTAATTCTTTGGAACTTTTTTGAATGAGAGATTTGTCTCTTCTCCCCCATTCCTTTCATATTTATTTTATATTTTGAGTTTTTATCCAATGACATTTAATTCATTTTGTTGCTTATATTCTTCCAGCTTTGACCACTGGGGGTAGTTTCAATTAGCTCCTATGTCCCATCAATACTCCCCCATCAATGTGGGTCGTGTTATGGGGTGGGGGGATGTTGAACACTTTCTACTTTGCTTGTACATGTCATTCTTTGGTCCAAGATTCAGCCATTTCTCCAGGGAGCATTAGTTTACCTTGTTATAGAATGATGTTAGAAACCAGTTCTGGGCAATAGTTGTGTTTACTGCTATTGGGATGTCATTGATTCTAGGTCTCTTAGTTGGAAGAATATGGATACATACGTGTGTGTGTGTGTGTGTGTGTGTGTGTGTGTGTGTACTAATCTGTATATATTCACCTATCTATAAATATTCCTTTTTTATAATTATCTCTATCTATATTAAGCAAAACATGATTTTGTACTAATGTGTCCAACTCTGATCCATAACTACATGAATTATTCTCAGGACTTCCCTTGCTTATCTGTATATTCCCATTTCAAGAGAGGAAAACCTGTCTTCCATCATCCACCATCCGTTCATTTCATTGATTTATTCCAATATGCATGATGTATAGTGTTATCAAAATTGTTAACCTGTACCCCATGAGAAAAAAGTTTGTCAACTAGAAATCAGTGCTTAAACACCATTCTTTTTGCTTTTAGTCTTACAGTTTTCAACTTTCAAAGTTGCTTGCTTAGCATTTTCCTGCCCATGCCTCCGTAAGTGAGGTTGTTCCATATACTTTAATACAGTTAGATTTTATCATCAAAGACTGCATTCCTTCTTGGTGTTCTCTAGCTTTCTAAATGGTATAGTCAGTTGTTTGTTTTAATTTTCGCTTTCAGTGATACCTTATTGTTTTGTTTTGCTGTTACATAATTTAAAATGAAGAACATGTTTTCATATGTTTATTTTCCATCCGTATATTTTCTTTGGTGAGGTGTCCTTCAGACCATTTTCCTGCTTGATAATTCCAACATGGATATTCGAAATAACTCTGGTTTTTATTCTTATTTTGTCTCTTCAGCCTGGACTGAGTTTTGTTTTTGTTTTTGTTTTTCCCTCTGCAATTATCTAATAGGAGCTGTGGTAAGTATGCTTTTTACTAATGTGAGAATTTATATTAATCTGACTAGGAATTGTGATTTTTTTTTAATAGTGTAGGTGCCAGAAGCTTTGAATTCCTTGAGTATTGTCTCTCTCTCTTTCTCTCTCTCTCTCTCTCTGTTTATTGTTCTGTCCGTCTTCATAACTTTGGGTATCCCTAAGGACTCCTTCTTAGGTAGATTCTGAGTTATGTAAGTCTTTTAGTTCCAACTTGCTGTTACTAAACTGGGGTCTTGCTGGTGTGATAGCAAGGTATGGGAGAGGATAACTATTCTATAGTCTTATAATTAACATGAGACTTTCAGTGAGTCTGTTTCCTGGCCTATGAACTTCACTTATCCCTCTCCATTAGCATCATTTCCATTTTTTTTAATCGTTAGGTGATACAGGAAGACTAGGGGGTGGAAAGGGAGAGTAATGCCCATCCTTCAGGAGGGGAAAACTCTGGTATAGTCTTTTTCCTTGCGGAATAGATTTTCACGATGGAGAATTCTGTGGGTGCGTTTCTCCATGATTGCTCTTCCATTAGGCTTTCCAGAGTCATGAGTAGATCTTTTTGGCTTTTCACTGTGAGAAGCTCACGTGGCTACAGGTGGTAAACTCCATGAAAGTGTCAGGGATCTTTGGATCTGAAGCCCCAGGATTTTCTCAAGTTTAGGCTAGTCCTCATGCAGCCTCCAGTAATTTGTAAATTATTAATAACAGATCTTCGTTGCGATTCTCTGGATGTTCATGTCTCTTTAACAATGGTGGCTTGTCCTATGACCTCAGTTCTCTGATATGTGCAAGAAAATACATTGTTTTTCAGTTTCTTTAACATCTTGTTGTGAGAATGGAAGTGATGATATTGAAGATCAAATAGAAAGTCCACGAATCTGTTTTGAACTTTTTATGCAAACCTGGTCACTGGAGAAAACTGGGTTAATTTACATAAGTATCCCAGGGGCCTTTTGTAAGTGAAGCAATGAAAATCAAAGGACTAGTTTTTAAAATTCAAAGATAGATTATCTGTTGTGTTGGTCTCAGTGTCTTGCAGAACCTGGTAGGCTGGACTGGTGACTCAGGTTTGATGCATGGGCCCACGTAGGAGAACCTCTGTCAGAAAACACATGTCCTAGAATTTCCTCTGGGCCCTGCCACCTGCGAAGGTAGGTTTGAGAAACAGGGTCTTGAGGATCATATGGAACTGGCAAGGGTTCTGTTTATAAGAGATCAACAAACAGTTGGAAAGTATTTATTTGTACCTGCAACTCCAGTCTTTATTGGTGAGGCTGTGTAGCAGAGGGGAGCAGGGATGATTAGATTCTATACTTCACATTTCCCCAGCATTTGGATTACATTATGTTTTGGATTAATAAAGCCCTCGGGATTCACGGAAAAAATTGGGAGTTCTTCAAATTTAGATAATAGGCTGTATTCTAATGTTGCAATTGGGGGCAAGTCATTTAAAAAATGAAATATGTAAGTGTACTGTATCATAACTTTTTGAGGTATGTGAGACTGGTAAGAAATTAATTTCAGGAAATTATCTATATCTATATCAATACCTGGTTATATTTAGCATCATTTAAAATTAAGGTAAGTCTAAACATGCACACACACACACACACAAAGATATGAAATAACTTCAAATTTGACATCACTGTACATTTAAATTTATATTATGAAAGTATTTTACATGTTTTTTTTACAGCTTGTTTTACATTTATTACTAATTTGAGTCAAATTCTGATTGCATTCTAGGAAAAATTCTTTGGACCATTGAGTTATGTTAATTTTTCATAAATTCACAGCTCATTTAAATTAGTGAACATAAAAAATGAATTAGAGACATATGTGATGCCTTCCGAGTTTGAACATGAAATACTAATTTCTACTATTTCAGAACTCTGTGTCCCTGGTTCTTAAGAAGGCCAAGGAACCGCAGCCAGAATGTAAACATCATAGATTCACAAAGGTGCTTCCAGGGAAAAATAATATAAACATCTAGTTTTTTGATGACACATTTCCTTCTTACTAATAACCTTTCCTTTCTATAAGGCAAGTGCTAAGTTCTATATTCACACAATCTCAGCTAACCGTTGCAAAAACTTCAAAAGACAGGTACAATTGAGTTTCTCATTTTATCATTTTACAGATAAAAGTCTAACTTGTAAAATAGTTCATTGATTTGCTGACTGTCCCCTAGTCAGCACTGAACAGAGGATTCCAACCCACGCCCAAGTGAATCTAGAGTCTGAATATACACCACTCGTTATTATTGAAACAATGAATAAATTGTCAATAGAAACTTCCCCTTTTCAGCTCCTTCTGAAAATTGTTGGGTAATTGTGACTTTTTGGCATTTGAATTTTGACATCTTATGTAAGAAAAATATAATCGGATTTTTATTTTTGAATGGATTAGGTTATATCAGTGCCATTCAGGTCTAGCATTACTTATGAGCTTTTTTAATAAGTAAGTAAAATAATTTGTATGTTGATACCTATTCAATCAGTTATTACCCAATTAAAATTAATGCATTCATCTGTTAAAGTAACCAACACACTAATTAAGATAAATTAGACCATAAGCTAAACTATTTATGAAAGACAACAACTAAAAACTTATAATTCAGTTGGAGACAGAGAATGGATCCTTTGTTTTCAAGGGAAATATTTTTTTAAATTATCATCAAGTTCAGACTTATAAAATTAATTCAAATAAAACAGGTCAAATATCAAGATTAAAAACTATTTTGTACAAATTAATAAGGTTTCTTTTTTTTACAACTTTTTTAATTTTTTTTATTTTTTAAAATCTACATCCAAATTAGTTACCATATAGTGCAACAATGATTTCAGGAGTAGATTCCTTAGTGCCCCTTACCCATTTAGCCCATCCCCCCTCCCACAACCCCTCCAGTAACCCTCTGTTTGTTCTCCATATTTAAGAGTCTCTTATGTTTTGTCCCTCTCCCTATTTTTATATTATTGTTGTTTCCCTTTCCTTATGTTCATCTGATTTGTCTTTTAAAGTCCTTATTTGAGTGAAGTCATGACTTTTGTCTTTCTCTGACTAATTTCACTTAGCATAATACCCTCCAGTTCCATCCATGTAGCTGCAAATGGCAAGATTTCATTATTTTTGATTGCTGAGTAATACTCCATTGTATGTATGTGTGTGTGTGTGTGTGTGTGTGTGTGTGTGTGTGTGTGTATACCACATCTTCTTTATCCATTCATCCATCGATGGACATTTGGGCTCTTTCCATACTTTGGCTATTGTTGATAGTGCTGCTATAAACATGGGGGTGCATGTGTCCCTTTGAAACAGCACACCTGTATCCCTTTGATAAATGCCTAGTAGTACAATTGCTGGGTCTAGGGTAGTTCTATTTTTAGTTTTTTGAGGAACCTCCATACTGTTTTCCAGAGTGGCTGCACCAACTTGCATTCCCATAATAAAGTTTCTAATCATAATTTGTCTTAAGGCCATCAACAATTTAATAGTAGTCACATATAAAGGAATAAAAAGATTCCTTTTAGAGAGGAAGACATTATGAAGAGAATTGACTAACAACTGTAATGTCTCAGAGACTATTATGTAGTTTTATTTGAAGTACATGAGAAAACCATATAAAGCAGGTCATATCTGTTGCACAATTTGTCAAGAAGTTGCCAGAAGGGATATGTGAATGGATGTGTTCTGTTATTCCTTAGAATAGTAAGCTCACCTTTCAAACTATGACAGCCACCTATGTTCCCTGAAATAATCATTGAGAGCTACATTATGGTTACTTCTAACTGAATCTTAAGTACCAATAAGTTAAACATAATATAATTTTTGTATAAAATTTAAAAAAAAATGAAGATATTGTCATCACTGAAGGTGATAATCCATAGTCCCAAATGTGACTTAAAACTAACTCTTGGATCACTGGAGCAAAGGACTAAATAGCCTTTGATTCCTAGTGGTATATTGTTAACAATGATCCTTCCCAAATTCCTTTTCCCCTTTGACAGTGAAGAAACAAGGGCATAGAAGTCTATCAGGAGCCTGAGGCTGGCAGGTGTGGCTTCTCTCGGTGGAAGAGGACTGAAGGAGCTTTTGGGTAGCATTCCATCAAGACACCAACCTTAGGAGGGGGGGTTAATTTACAAGGTTAGGAACACTGAATATTGTCTTTTGTTCTCCTTAACAGGATGGTTAAGCTAATGGAAAGAAATGGTTTTTAATTTTATTCTGGCCAAAAGCCCTAAGACCTGGTATGGCATTATCTCGCTGACACCATCATGATCTTGAATAGCATGGTGTCCCATTTTAAGGAATCTTTAATCATCCCATATCATTTATTCTGAATGTAGAATGACATCTTGGTCTGGAAAATAGCAAATGACATTTGGGCATTTGTGTGTGTGTGTGTGTGTGTGTGTGTGTGTGTGTGTGTGTGTGTTATGGGTTAATTTACGTGAATTACATTATTATATCAATCATATCTTATTTGGTATTGGGACAAGTAAATATAAATGCCCAGGGCTCTTAAATTGCATCGTAATATAACTGAAAATGGGGTGTATGTATGTGGAAAGGATGATATAAATAAGAGTTATTTGACTTTAAAATATAATGTTAGGAAGTCCAACAAGACATGAGTTTCCCTATTTTTCTAAACAGAAATCAAGATTCTGCCTAAAACCTTTACAGTCAAATTATAGTCTATGGGTTGGCAGCAACATTAGCATCTCTGGGAAGCTTGGTAGAAAGGCAGAACCTCAGGAACTAAAACCTTCAGTTTAACAAGCTGTCCTGGTAAATCATGAACATATTAATATTAGAGACAAACCAGATAAGAAAAGTGTACCACCCAAACTCTAATCAATGGTAAATTTTTTGTCTAAATAACAGCCCACACTGATCCATAATGTTGTGTCACTGTCAACCCCATCATCAGAGGTGATGGTTTTGGTTTAATCAGAGACCGTGTGATATTTTGGGGAGGACCACTGCGCTAAGTAAATGCTCTGGACAATGACAAAAACTAACATTGACCAGGAATTACTATCCTAACACTCTGCAGTTGCAGTGAAAATCAAAGTTGCTATTCTTAGCCATATAGCAACTATTCACTGGCTGCTTATCCACCCTCAGAAGGCCCAGCATTACCCTTTTATGCCTTCCATCTTGGTTTTCAGGAAGAGAGGATTGAGAGTGGGATCCACTAGGGCCTTGCACAAGTCCACAATTCACAACACAGACTGTCTTTGTGTCATAAAAATTAATCATCGATATGATTGATAAATGTTTGAATAATTGATAAAGTTTGACCTTATGTGTGTAAGTGTGTATGTGTATATATGTGTGTGTGCACCCTAAATGAATCATTGGGCAGGTTGGTAAGCAGAAATACTCCTAATCTTATTAGTCACATTATCAGCATTATATAATTAGTCAATTAAATAATTATGACTACTATTTATCTGTTCATTTATCTCAGTGCTTTAATGCTAAGTCCTTTATATGCATTCGTGCATTTTATAAGCAAATCTTGGGTAAGGTATCGTAGCAATAAGTTTTACACAAGTGAGCATAAAGGAGTTAAGTATGTTTCCAAAGTTAATCAGCTAAAAGAATGGTGGATGGAGGATTTGAATTCGAGTTTTATTCAAGGGGGTCATGATCTTAAATATTAAAAAATATTAAATATTAAAAATAATACAGATCTTAACATAGTCTCCATAGCTGTGTTCCCCAGGAGGCAGATTCTAGACTAAGATTTGTGTACAGGAAATTTATTATTGAGTGACTGTAGGAAAAAACACCTGTGAGGGGGTGGGGGGTGCAGGATGGTACAGAAGGAGGTAAACATAATACATTTGCAGCACAGGTCTGCCTGGTGAGCTCTGAACATGGAGTAGTTTTCATAACTGTCCTGGAATTGAGACAAGTGGGTCAGGCCTTTATGCCTCCACATCATCTAGACTTTGGATTGCATCTAGTCCTAGATAGAAAGTGTAAAAATCTTGGAGGAAGTAGTTCTCTTTCCACAGAGGAAATTCCTAGGAGGGACTTAGCTGTGACTCATGAACAGCTTTCATTCCCAACAGCTCTGGGAATAAGTGTCTTCATCCCGGAGAGAGGATTTGGGTTACATACGCAGTCTCCACCTATTGGCCATTTCTGTATCTTCTTTGGGAAAATGTCTCTTTAGATTCATTGCCTATTTTTCAATGGAGTTATTTGCTTTTTTTGCTATGAAGTTGCATGAGTTCTTTGTATGTGTCGGATATTAAGCCCTTATCATATGTAGTTTGTGAATATTTTCTCCCATTCTATAGGTTACCTTTTCAATTTATTCATTGTTTCCTTAGCTGTGCAGAAACTCTTTAGTTTGATGCAGCCCCACTTGTTTGTTTACTCATGCTTCCAAGGAAAACAAAACAAATCCAATTATATTGACTCAGTCTGATAAATGCATTAATCCACCTTAGTTCAGTTGTCTATGCTTTGTTCAGTTACATGGGCAAGGGGAATATTCACATAGTACAAATAGGGCCTTCAGGGTTGAGAGCAAGAGCATTTCAAGGGAGTTTTAGAAGGGGACAAATTAACATCTCCAGTAGATCAATCTTAATCTAGATACTAGGCATTCTCTGCTTTGGTTTTAGTAGCCTCTTCTACAAGGATTAACAATTAAAATGCATTTTTGATTCCCTATTATATTTGGCCAGGCTGTAACTGCTGCATGGGATATAATCTCAAGGTTGATGTATTATCCTCTCAGGTAGCTTTGTTTCTGCATGGAAATTTTAAAGTCTTAAAACTTGAAAATCAGCTGGGTCAAACATTTGAGTCGAGAGGGCAATGAGCAGAACAGAAAAAAAGAAAATATTGGGTTTAAATTTAGTCATGCTTATGGGTAGATCACAAATCTGTACACTAGATGCAAGAATGTACAATGTGCTGGCAGAATTGAGAGACTTTCTATCTAACGGCAACAGCAAGGGCCTAAATTGCAGCCAGCCATGTTCCAACAAAGGGTCCAGTTTAACATTAATTTAACATTAAATGATTGCAGAAGTGTCTTTTACAGGTTTTCAATAACCCAAATTTTCGACAGCTTTTACTTTAACATTTTCCTCCTATTCTGCAAGGCACAGAGTTTTGGCGATGAAAGACACTTTTTAATTTCTTTTAATATTTTAAGGGAGAAAAAATAAGAATTGATTTACAAAAACCATCCAGATTAGCCATAGATATGCAAATAACTTAAAGTATAACTCTTTTATATGTTTATAAACGTTAAAAAAAACACTTTGGAAGTATCACTGATACTTAAATTCTCTAAGTAGATAATTAACTTTAGCTTCATAGGCAATCCTTTACATTGTTGTTGTCCTGAATGTTTGCTGGCATTCTGAACAAAAGGGATTATTACTTTATTTAGAGCCTCTCACAGTGACCTGTCTTCACAAAATGATACAGATGACACACACAGAAGCAGGGAAGCCAGGCTCTCATGCGGCCGGTGTTGAGTACAGTTTTACAGTCAGCACTCCAGTATTTTGACCATGTACATTCTGCTGCTTCTTTACTTGCTGCACTCTACTTCAGCCATAAAATAGAAGAGAATGTGTTCTGTCAACAGAATGAAATAACACTACTAGGTAATAGAGTCTGAAGTGTTTACCAACCTGTAAGTGAAGACTGCACCACTCATATGAATGAATATAATCAAATGCTTTTGTGATAATTGCTACGCACATAGCATAGCATAACCTGGCTATTTTTAGTATAGCAGTTGTAGGTTTTATAATCAAGGAGAAACCATTAGTGCTCACAAGCGCTAACGTTCGTGTTACAAAGGATGTTCTTGTAAAGCCTTTCCATGTCAACATCAAGGCAGTTATCGTAGGTTTCTATGGTTCCTTATGAACTCAAACACACTTGTATCATGACACATCTAACATAACCAGTTTGGAAAGTAGACTAGGCAATCTAAAAAAACTACCCAGTCAAGATATCAAGTCAGGTGGGATTCTTTCTATTGGATCCTGACCATATGCCATGGTCTGGGACAAATTGCACAATATCACCTGCAGTGTATGAAAGAATAGGTTTCACTGAAGTAAAAGGAATCTTACAAGTTCAACATAAGTGCAAAGAGCCGAGAAGCTTCAGTTCTCCTGTGATGGGCAGAATCAGGCACCGTTGAGATCAGCTTTCAGGGAAGCAGGCTTAGGGAGTGTTATCAGCTTTAGCTCTCAGCTGCTCCAGGGGCTGCATAAATTGTGGAGAGACTTCTCACCTAATGTCAGACCCTTGCTGAACCTGCTGACATCCTATGACTAGTAAAGGCAGGAATGGGAATGTCATTCAGAGATTCTCTGAAGAGACCTTGACAACCGTGGAATATTACTGCCCCGTCCATGTGGACAGCCGAGCTCGGAGGCTGCTCCAATGTCTAAATACAGATGTACACCTGGTTCCAAAAAGCCAACTGTTTAGTCAAACAGTGAACATTCAGGGTCATTATCAGGTAGAGCTCGATGCGATACATAAGTAAATTATTCAATTGAACCAGTATGTCTATTCACTTAAAGAATGAGAAAATATAATCAAGCCAGACATAAATGAAGACATAAAGAGTATCAAGTTTACATATTTAAGCTTAAATAGATAAATACATGAGTAGATACATAGATGATTTACTCTTTATTAAAAACCTAAGAATGAAAGGGAAATAGTAATAAAAGTACAGGAAATTGATGAAGATTGTTTGATAGCAATAATAACTTTGCATATAAATATGCATAGTAAATAATTCATGTACTAACATCAAACATTAAGAATGACTTCTAGAATTCTGTAGAATATCTAAGAACTTAATATATTTTTCTGAAAATAAAACACATATATTGAGACTAATAACATACATCTTTTACACTATATGACCTACTATTCAATGAAGGATTTGGTACCATTTACTCCTTCACTGTGGACATGATTTGGATACTGTAGAGCATTTTTACAAAACCATGGCCGAGTACAAATCATAAAAATAAATACGGGTCATTTCATTATGTGAATTCATTTGACTTAACTCTGGATTGAATCATACACTATTACATATATCAGGTCTAAGCTCCCTTTCTTAAAGGTCTGGTTCTCCAAATGTTTTGTTTGGTCTTCCCTTGATGGTGGGTAGAAATCTGTTAAATGACATTATAAAAATTGTAACTTAAGCAGGGACAGGGGAGTAATGGCATTATATCAAAATAAGTGACCTGGGCCTGGGGCTATGGTCTTTATGTAAAGCTCTTACAAGCATTTTGTGACCTTAAGTAGTAGGATTTATGAGCTCTTAGTCTCTGCTTGGCTAGTCTATAAGATTCTTCCATTCATGTCTGGTTTAGCAAATAGTAAACACAACCTCAAAGGAAAGAAATCCAGCTTTACATTGTGAAATACACATTTGACTTTTCTTTCTTTGTTTTGCACTAAAAATGTATAGAGAAGAGAATCATTATACATGGCATTGTTTTCAAAATAGAAAAAAATTATATCTATTGGGACATTTCTTTAGGCTTGTTCAAAAAGAAAATATTCTTCTCTCTCTCTCTCTTTTTAAATATAAACAAGGGAAATGATTTCTGACTGTCTTGTTACTATAGGAAACTATATTTTCAGCAGGAGAGAAATAAGATTGCTTTCATTATTTTAATTGTATGACAGTTTTCCCAATGCAGAAAAGAATTGACTTTGGAGGCTTAAAAAAGCACTCATATGTAATGAAAGCTCCTTGTCACATTGTAAAAGCATATGATATTGTCCTACCTTTCAAAAAGATGTGAAACTTTTCTGCAGCTGTCTCACATAAAGAATTGTGACACTGGGTAATTTAACTTTTGAAATATTTCATCCATAAAAAAGTTTTTTGAGACAGAGTTACAGATAACCCAACTGCATTCATTCATACGTACTGTTTGCTTTTGTTGAATGCATAAATGATTTGCCCAATTGTGTAATGAAGTTGATTCCAAGTTTTCCCTAAACTCTATCCATTTTCCTTTTTAATGGGGTGGATGAGTTGTATAAAATCTGCAATTTATGTGCAATGAGGTAAAATGCTAGCGATGGAAGTGTTCTGATTTAACTACAAGGAAAATATTTTGTTGGGGGCAGGTATCTATTCTATATTTGTAACCTCACTTTTCTTTTTTAGGTGTTGTTTTTATTAGCACACAGTAGCAATGAAAGAGTAAATTGTAAACATTCATCATCTAAGCATTGCATTTATTGATTTTCTCATATGCAGCACTTTGCGTACTTGGTGATATATGTAAGATCCCAAGAAAAACGAAAGGTTATAACTGTTCAGTGATTATGAATCTCCCATGAGAGTTTAAAAATGAGTTAAAAAAAAACTCTGTAACAGGAAAATACTCATTTGACATGCTTTAGATGCATCATCTGTGGCTTAAAGGGACAAAGAATTTTGTGCGTGTTAGCATGTGTCTTTACTTACTGAAAAGCCCTCTGTCTATCCCATATTTATGTACAACCTGTCATTCTCAAATCAAGAACGGCTAGCATTAGAAGGTGACAGTGATTTCCAGATGTTAAGTTTCCATACCATAAGCAGATATTGAGAGTAGCTGTCCACTTTTAATTTTGTTATGTTGACAGAAGAAGCAATGACATAAAAATGTAAATGTGTTAATGACCGCTTTGGGCTTACACTTGATTTAAATGAAAAGATGCTGTGGTTCCATGAAAATGGTTTCCCATTTAGATTTGAAAATTCATTTAATTACCATGTATAATGGGTGCACAGTAGAATTAATACATTTAGGCATTGATTAGTGATTGATAGAGATTAGGACTGAAATACTACATTAAAGTTAAATTCCACCCCTTGTCTTGGGAACAAGCTGTGTCCAATATGATTATCATCTTTTTCGTTGAAAAGATAGTCTGAATTTTTGTAGCTTTTTGAGAGTAAAGACAGGAAGAGAAAAAAGTGATATTGTTTCCACTTATGTAAAAAAACACATTTTTAAACAAACATTGTTTTCCACAAAACATGTTCCATTATTTCCACATTGTTCTTGTAAGCCTAAAACGTTGTACTGCCTTATTAAACATCTACTAAAGTAGTTCTTTTTTTTTCCTTTATATAGAAGTCAATCACAAAAAAAAAATGTGTAACAAACAGAGAAGAGTTAAATTCATTCTGAGTATGGCTTTCTGTAACTTACACATTTTTTACCATACGATGATCAGAAGAAATCTGTTTCATGTTCTCAAATCATGCAAACTAGACTTTTTTTTGAGAGTACATTTTTCAAATGCTTTTTAGAATCTAAATAAATGAGATTAAATAGTGGAAATGCACATATGTTACAATTTATAAACTCAGATTGACAAGAGGAAGTTAATGGCAGTCAGCACAGGAAGGAGTAGCTGAGAATGAGAGGTCCCTGGGTGGTCCATCATCTCTCGTCTGTGACCTTGGGAAATGCATTGCTTTTATTTTGCCTCTGTACTTTGTAAAAGGTAAAAATATTTCTCTATTTCACGTAGTTCTAGATTTTAGGGGAGGCACTTCGAAAGCAGAAGCACTGCCTAAGTGGAAGAAACAGTACTGTTAATAAAAAGTATAAAGACAGTAGGCACAATTAACTGGAAGATAAGAATCTGGTGCTTTACTGGTACAAGTGACAAACTAATCTGATTTAACTTCTGTCCATTTTTTCTACTGGATGCTACATAAAATGCCCAGCACTAATTTATACTGTATACATTCTCTGAAAAGATCAATGTCCAATGCTATGCCACTTTTTCAGTGGCTTGTTTTCCAGAAACTTTCTCTAGCAGAGTCAAACATGAGAAAATATGCCAAACACCTAAAATAGCTATTGCCAAGCCCACCTCTAGAACTATGCTATTGTTTTTGTCTTCCCTCACAATTGTATTGACTATAGATAATTTAACATATTATTGTTTGCCAGTTAGCTATTTTTCTCACAATTCACAGCAAATAAGAAATAGTTGAGCATGTAGGGTTTGAAAATGGTGACAGGTGAAAAGCTCAGCTCAGGGATAGCAGAAATGTCAAACTGACAGGTATCAAAGAATGAGACAGAAAAGTTACAAAAAAAACAATTGAAGCAGTGTGGTGAGCTTTACTACTGTTGACCCTGGCTTTCCAAGAACAACAACAAAAAATGAAACTATCTTTGATGTCCTCTGATTACATAAAGTTTATAATCCATTTCTAAAAGATGTCATAAAACCACGGAAAAATAAACCAGGGGATGACGTGAGAGATTATCCAAGACTACCCAAGGTTACAAATACAGATTAAAATTAATAATAACATTCCTGCAGTATTTTTACAATATTTTTTAAACTCACATTTGAGGCTGAACATATTTCTGCCATTAGGATTCACCCTACATTTGCAAGTCTATATCTAGAAAATAAACCTAATTAGGTCCAGAGTCACTTAATGGTCCGTGTTGGAGTGGGAGTAAGGAATTGTTCCCTGTTATCTTACAGATACATGATAACAGATGGAATTCACTTGGGTAAATCTATTAGGTATATGCCAAATGGCAAGTCACAAAAAAGGAAGAGAAAACAAAAAGGTATTGGAAAATTTCATGCTATGTGTTAGCCCCTTATTATTGTATGGTTCATATTTTCCACATGCGATGCATGAGCCACTTGCATGAGAATCTCTGCAAGCTTGTGCTAAAGCTGTAGCTCTGATATCTTTGCAGGGAGAGGAGAAAATAATGAGGCATGAGTAGCAAACATCTCACATTGCAGTGGAGGTCTGAAACACTGTGACCAGGCCAACAAATGTGACGATCCAGAGCAAAATTGACCATATGGCCCCACATTTATGGAGAATAGAATTCGGCTTTGGAAGACTTTTAAAAGGCAGAGACCTGAAGGATGAGTAGAAATTATCCAGGGGAAGAGAAAGAAGTATACAGAGAAAATAATGCTTCAATAACAACGATTAGATTTAGTCCATGCGCATAGATGTGGAGGTGAAATAGAAAACTTTAGCATATTGGAAGAACTGAAAGCTATTCAATCTGTTGACCATGGAGTATGAGTAAGTGATTGTGGATGCCAGAGGGTTAAGTCAGCTTATATCAGAAAGGTATTTGTCAGCCTGGGCTTGGAGTCAGGGTTGTCAAAGACATCGTTTAAAATGACAGAAATTAAGTGTGTTTAAATACTGATAGAACCTCAAGAATAAAGAAAGAGAGAAGATCAGTGACAGACCATCTCTTGTAGAGATGCCCTTCACACTGACCTTTTGTGCCCTTGTAACTAGAAGAAAGCTTCTCCTTATTCCTTTTCTCTCTTCGGAGCCAAATTTCATGAAAGAGTTGTCTCCATTCCCTGAATTATTTGTCACTCATGAGTCTTACTTGTCACCCCATTAAAATTTGCTGTTAACTCTATTCACCCCACAGAGGTCGCTCTAAGAGAGTCATCAGTGATCTCCTTTGAATAAATCCAATAGTCTACAGTACTCACTACATTTTCAGTGACCTGTGACCATGCTCACCATTGCCTTCTCAAAAGAGTCTCTTCATAATGTTTTCATATCTGCACAAGAATGCTCATGGCAGTATTTTATAATAGCCTCAAATTGGAAGTACTTCAAATATTAATCAGAATTATAAGAGATAAATCATGATAGTTTTAGTTCATGGATCATTATACACTACTGAAAAGGAATTACCTTTAGTTATTTATATGCTTTGACACGATGACTCTCGCAAACATTAATGTTAAGTGAAAAAAGCCACAAACAAAATATGTTTCCAGTTATTTAAACCTCAAAGTGCAGACCAAATTATATTATGCTTAGGAACTCAGGAGAATCATAACTTTATGAGTATGAGAGTGGTTGAAGGTAGTAAGGAGCATGTGAATTTTTATCAGGGGCACTAGAAATGTTTTATTTTTTGACCTGGATTTTTTTTTGTTTACTTATTTATTTGGAGAGAGAGAGAGAGGGAAAGAGAGAGAGAGAATGAGTGGGGTGAGGGAGAGGGAGAGAAAGAGAATCCCAAGCAGGCTCTGTACTGACAGCACAGAGCCCAACGTGCAATTGAACTCACGAATTGAGAGATCATGACCTCAGCAGAAATCAAGAGTCAGATGCTTAACCGACTGAGCCACCCAGGTGCCCCTTGACCTTGATTTTTGTTACATGAGTTCACTTTAAAATACTTAATTGAGTGGAACGTTTGTGTTTCATGAACAATTATCTATGTGAGTCATACCTCATGCTTTAAGAAAAAATGAAAAGCATCAAGTCAAGAATGCTAAATGGGACCACCCTCTCCCCCCAGCTTCATGACGTTAGGCTCTTGCATTTTTCTTATTTTTCTGACTGCAGCTTCTCAGCATCCTCTCTCTGTAGGGTCTCCCATCCTTTAAGTTTTGATATTAATCAGAATTTTCACTTATGTCTGTTTTCAGAATTCCCCTTGGTCATCTGCTGCTTTAACAAGCCTCTGGTTTTTATCCACTGTCATCTCCACAGATTTCAAGTTCAGACCACTTTCTTTTTTTTTTTAAATTTTTAAAAAAATGTTTATTCATTTTTGAGAGAGAGACACAGAGTGTGAGTGGGGGGAGGGGCAGAGAGAGAGGGAGATACAGAATCCAGAAGCAGGCTCCAGGCTCTGAGCTGTCAGCACAGAGCCCGACGAGGGGCTCGAACTCCTGAACTGTGGGATCATGACCTGAGCTGAAGTCGGACGCTCAACTGACTGAGTCACCCAGGCGCCCCCAGACCACTTTCCGAAGCCCCCAAGCCCACATGTCCAACTCCACAATTAATATCTCTTCTGGAGTGCCTCACAGCCATCTCAAATTCAATATGCTCCTATCCTACATACTGGCCTACTAGAACATCCTCCTCAGGATTTCCTTCTTTCAGTGAATAACTATTTATACCCCATTGCCCAAGCTGTGACTTTGGAAGTTATACTAAATTCACCCACTCCATGTATTCCCATCCTATAAAATGCCAAACCCTGTGGAATCTGTGTCTTAAATAAGTTCTAATTTGCCTGTGTCCCTTCAATTTTCTTGCCAGCAAACTGTCCAGGCAACAATTAATTGCTTGCATTTCAGTGACAGCATTCTTAGTGCATTCCTGACTTAAGCACTGCCTGCCCCCTATCAATCTAACCCACACAGGGACCCCAGCCAAATAAACATTGTTTAAATGGAATCATGAATTCTGATCTTGTCACTCCCCTAATATATCTAGTATGTTTCTTTAATTTGTGTAAATACATTTTTTTCCATTTACTGGATAAATTTCATTAGGATAGTTAGATTCGCATCCGCTTCTCAAAGGACACCCTGCATACATACATTAAATTAAGGACTGAAGTTAGGCCCAACTTAAAATTACCAAAGAAAAAATAAAATCATATCTTATAAACACCAAAGTATGCATGACCAGTAGTAGATCATTCATTTCCAGAGCTCGTCCTTAGCATACCTTATTCTAGTAGAAAGAATACCACCTGTGATCTCCACATATTTTCTTCCATATGTTCTTGCCAATTCCAGACCTAACAGCTTGAACAGTGTTGGGAGCTAAAAAAAGAAACAGTTCTTCCTTTAGCTTCTATATCGTGACCCTGTAGTGTTTTGTTTGTTTGTCTAGACCTTCTCTTTAGGCTTGAGTTGGAAACCAGCTTTTATTACAGAAACACAAAAACCCAAGACTGTGAATGCAGAGGATGTGTTTGTTGTATCTACAGCTCTAACTGTAACTCCGGAAACAGTGGTGGACACAGTAACTTTTCTCTGTTAAGAGTCTCCAGTGAAGGAGAGCAACTAGAATCTGTTCTGCCAGGTTCTCTTTTGAGAATCTTTGCCAAAATTGGAAGAAAAACCTCATCAGTCAACAGTCGGCATTTAAAATGAAAAGTCATCACGTAGAAGGGTAAGGAGAAGGTGGTGATCAAACTGAAGGGATGTGGAGCAGACACTAGGAAAGGACAGAGGAAGTCAGATTCATGGGAAGTAAATGAGCATAGAGTGTAGCCGAATCCTGTGAACCGATTGGTGGTAGAGAAAGATCCCGAACATCTTCCAGCTAGGGGCTGTCTTTTCATGTTCTTACCTACTTGAACCACATGTTTGTGGAGTCCCCCTGAGCCACTGTTTGGCATTTACCCGTGGCATTTTCTCTAATAAATGGTGGCTAACTCAGGTAGTGACCAAAACGCCCAACTTACACTTTGGTTGAATCGCGTAGCCTGGAAGAAAAAGAAGAGACAAGTGTCTCTCTGAAGCAGGATGGAGGAGATGACGTTGCTGGAGATACTCTCGTCCTCTGTAGAGGAAATTAAAATCAGTAGATGGTCTGAAAAAGCATGGCAGTTGAGGTGGCACATAGAAGATAAAGCAGTGAGTGAAATGGGTAAATACCTGGATTGAGAACAAGATCTTTTGGATTTCCTTCTCAATTCTAATGCTTCCTAGCAGCGAGGCCCTGGGGAATTCACTTAATTTTCTTGGGTTTGGTTTTCACATGTGTAAAATGAGGATAAAAACTACCTTGTCTATCTCTCTCTGAGGCTTTGGGAAGATCAGGCAGGGTAATACTCATGAAACAGCTTTATGAAATTTATAGTTACTTTTAAATCATCGTTTTTGTTATAATCATTATCATAAAGCACTCTACCACGTACGGTGGGACTTCCTTACTGAAACTGTGTCTTTTGTCTTTTAAGAGAAATTCTAAGATGAGTCCCACCTTTGTATTTAGTGGTAACCGAAGAGCTCATCCCTGGAGTCTGCAAAGTCAAAGCAAAGCATTAGAAACCGCACGTACAGGTCTGGAAACCTGACTAAAGATCAGGGAACTACAGAGTACAGTTCAAGATAAAGCTGTCTCTTGATCACTTTCTCTGGGGAGAAAAAGAGAAAAAAAGAAAAGGAAAAGGAACAAGAAGAAATGACACTTCCGCTCAGAATGGAAGTCTTGATATAATAATGTCTGAGCCTGGCTTCTTGACAGTTTAATCACTGCTTAGTTAAGGAAGAGGGGGGCTATCACCTCCGTCTCTGAGGAGACAGGTCAGAAATCTGCCTCGCTTTTTGTGGCAATTAATCCCGCCGTAAGAGACCCAGAGAATGGCAAGGGTTTTATGTGTAAGGAATCTTTCTCAGGGTTACACATCCACATTCCAAGGAGAGTGGCTGTGTGTCCATCACGCTGGATAGTGACAGTATGGCTAGAAAATACTTACACACACACACACACACACACACACAGAGAGAGAGAGAGAGAGAGAGAGAGAGAGAGAGAGAGAGAGAAGAGAAAATAATCTTAGCATCTAAGTGCTTAATTACAGATGCAATGTGTTTGCATCTGTGGTTGGCATTTTGAAAATATCTCTATGGTATTGTCAGCGAAGGCTGAATTTAAACAGTGTGGTTCATCTGAAATTTGGGTCCCCTAGTGAATTAAAATCAGAAGGGAATCCAGTTGCTCTATTATTTCTTCTTCCAGAGAATACAGAATTGGGAACGGGGATTTGATTTGGGAAAAATAAGAACGTCTTGACCCATCACACACATAACAAATTAAAGCCGACCTAGTTTTATGTCCTTTGTACACTTTTAGTTGATTCTAAGTAAAAGCGAGGAAAAAGGGAATTGTTTGATTTTGGATGGTCTTGCACTTCCCAGTTCTCAATGATTTACCACATCTTTAAGCCATCACCCTGTGTCACTAAACAAGTCAGAGTTTTTCTGTATATAACAAAGTTACAAGAAAAGGCAATTGTAATGGAACGGTGTCTAAAGGCATATATTTCAATACCACAAAGATGTTGGAGATCATTTATTTACGTCCTTTTAATTTGCAGTTCACAAGAATGAGATTAAGAAGAATTAAATGGCTTACAAGGTCACAAAAGTGATTAATATCCAAACAGGATGAGAACCCAAGTTTTCTGACTTCTGTATCAGAGAAGTTCCCTATTTGAGTTGTCTCTCTCTCCCTCTTGGCCAGACATAGTTCTGGGCTAATGCTTCCAAATGAGAACTCAGTGCTCTGTAAACATGTCATGTTCTTTAGGCGGCAAGAGTAAAACTATTGTAGTAATACGTTTTCATTTTTGTATTTTTACTGTATTGATAGGTCCAGAACAGGTAAGAGAAAACACATTTGATGCCTTTCAAAAATATCTGCTGTAAATAAACATCATCTTCTGAGTTGCAAAGATAGTGTTGAAACTCTGAACAATCAAGCCAGCAACAGTCACTCTATTCTACTGTTTTTCTATATTTTCAGTTATTGATACCCTTTTATAAATAAGCTGATTCAAAGTTTTAAAGAAGGGAAATAAACATAAGGTGAAGTTATGGAAAACGTAATGCTTGAAAGTACAAAATAATATTAGAACAAAAGCATGAATCCTAAAATGAGCCCCTACTGCAAATATGGCCATTATTAAATTTAATTTTAAAGAGTTTAACCTGTTCATAATAATATATATTTTCACAGATAGAGACAAAAAACCCAACAGAATTATAACCATTTGTGTGTATTATTGTAATTAAGGAGGTTGCTGGTTTGGGTTCGTATTTTTTAGGGGTGAACATCTCAAAAGACTAAAAAGGAATAAAAAAAGTGAGTGAAAAACAAGTGTTTATATACTTACAAGTATTTGGCTTTAGTTAAGCTGTCAAATCTTCTTCACCTGACTGGAAAGTGAAGTAGGGATATATGGGGTTTATTTAAGTTTTATTTCAATATAAGTGTATCTTGAATGCCTCAGGTGCCTGGATACATAGCTATGGTAGGCAAAATAACATCTTCCCCCACCTGCCACCTCCCACACACGTAAAAAAAAAAAACCCAAAAGTATCCACATCGTGATCCCCAGAACCTGTGAATGCTATCTTCTTTGGAAAAAAGAAATTTGGAAATGTGATTAAATTAAGAATGCTGAGATGGAGGGTTCATTCTGGCTGATGCCTGTGGTCCAATATGTAATCGCAAGACTCTTTGGGCAAGGCGGGCAGAAGGAGATTTGACAACAGAAGAGCAGAAAGCCATGTAACCACAGGAGCAGAGATTACAGTGACTCGGCCAAAGCCAAGGAATATGGCAGCCACCAACAGCTGGGGCAGTCAAGGAAGGGATGTTGTTTTGGAGCTTCCAGACTGAACCAGCCCTGCCACCACCCAGCCATCTGGCCTCTAGGACTGCAAGACTATAAAGTCTGTTGTTATAAGCCGTTGAGTTTCTGGTGATTTGTTACAACAGCAGTAGGAAACCAACACAATAGCAACAGATAAATTTATTCCATTTATTCAGATAGCAACAGATAAATTTATTAAGATAAAGAATGATGTCATCTAATCAGAAAAATAATAAAATTAAACAAAGTCTTTGCCCTGGAACTTTGAAGGAATAATCTCACCAAAAATTTTCGTATCTTCATATGATCATCTTATTTCCCTCTTATTAAGTTCATCAGGAAAAGGAAATACATAATATGTCATCTAACCTGTGCTCTGGATAGAGGAGGATTAGGCATTGGCAGAACTATGAGGCAATTCCTCATAACCTCGAAGATGGCCTTTCCGGGATACCTGTAAATAAATTACTCAGTAGGAGCTGTTTCCAGTGGAAGTTAGTCCTCCTGTATCGCTTTCATAGCTAAATATTTTGTCCTCTGATATTCTCTCTACATCTTGTCATGCTCATTTAAAGTCAAATTATTATTTAAGGTTATGTACTGCACTAGTCTGCACTTGGAAATTTCCAGTAAGTGGGAATCTTGCAGGCCATAGTATCATGAACAATGCTTACCAGGCTCAGGGAAGAACATCAATGAAAGCAGGTGAGATGCCCCAACCTCTTGCTCTCACATCCGCTCCCCCAGCACCGTCTCCGTCTATTTACAGGGTGTTACTACCTGGTGGTAGATGCCAAATTCTAACCAATACTGAGAACTCTCTGGGAAGCAGTAACTTGAATTGGAATAAAGGTCAAGCTATTTACAAGAATGCAAAGGTGAAGTTGTCTGTTCATTTTATTTTATGGACTCTTTCAAAAATAACCCTGGATAAGACAACAGGAGATGAAATCAAAATAAGTTTTAATAGGCAGAACATAGAATTTCGAAGCCGACAATCTGTAAGTGAATACGAACTTTACCATTTTTGCTTTCCTCATGTACTGTGGGCAGATACGCATTAAAGTGAATCCCAATGAGTCACACATATGTAAAATACCCACCGTCTCACCCTCCCCCTCGCTGGGAGGATGGGTGGAAGCTGATTTGTTTTGGGTCAGTAGGATATGGTGAAGGTGATAGGATGTCACTTCACGATTGCACGACATTGTATGAGACTCCATCTCGGCAGACCAGACAGATTCTCTTGCTGGCCTTGAAGACAGTAGGTGCCATGTTGTAAGAAGGTCTGTGGGAGGGTTATGTGGCAAAGAACTGAGGGAGAAGGATAACTCGAAGAGCTGAGAGTAATTTGTGCATGCCAGCCAGCAAGAAATTGGGATCTCAGTCAAGACAATAAGGGAATGATTCTGAGGAGCTAAGAAGAGAACACGGACCCTAGGAAGAACATAGGTAGTCATGGGGGACCCTACAGGACTCATCCAAACCATGTCTTAACCCCTGACCTGCAGAACCTATCAGATAATAAATGTATGTGGAATTAAGCTGCTTGGTTTATAGTAATTTGTTAAGTAACAATAGAAAATTAATACATATATAAAATCTATAAATCGGCTTCTTAGAGTTTGGCAAATAATGTATGTAGAATAGTTTGTGCATAGTGAAACTCAGTGAATATTAGTTATCAACATGCTTAATTTACTATTTTGAAAATAAGGATTAAAACCTTGTAAGATCTATAAACCTATAGTTCTAATAATTTTTTTCATATATAAAGGTGGTAGACTATCCTTAAGCTTTGAGAGCTTTGTTAAACCTCCTAATTCCCAAACCAAAATAAATAATCTAATCAATATAAAGATTGGAGGACAAACATTTTGCTACTGTTGTCAAAATGTATGCATTCCACCGTTTTACATTTTGATATATTATAGTCTTTGAAACTGACATCACATGCTTTCAATAGAAATTGTTTCATGTAAATTATTTTAAAAGAATCATCTTAAAGCCAATAGATAATTGTAAGTTCATTATTTGGGGAGAAGGGTTAGTAGCACGAGCTAGACTCTCTAGATCTTAACTTGTACTTGGATACCACTTTGCAAACACATCGCTTGTATAGACTTTGAAGTCAAAGACTTACATTTAAGTTCTGTTAGTATGTTTTATGTGACCTTGAAGGCCCCTTACCTGGGACCTCAAGTGTCCTAACTTCAAATGAAAGTATCCTTCATAATTATTGCTGATGTCCATGAAGATATTTTCTAAATTGCAACCCCCAATAAAACGTTACTTACTATTTACTTTCTCATTTAACTGCTTTTTTATAAATGTAAAAATGACGAAGAAGGAAAAAGAGATAAGTCTCTCTTGTGTTCTCATTTTCTGCAATCTCAATAATGTAGTTAAATTCTTGTTCTGTGATAGTCATTTTTAAAAGAAATTATTTTAACTCTTTTCTTTCTTCTCTGACAGTTGCTTCTGCAGTTCTTGTCATTATCCTTTCCATCTCCTTAGTTTCTTTCATTCAAGTGAGAAAATCCATCAAGGTGATCAAAGAAAATGTCAAACATGGTAAAAATGTTGAATTAGATCATCAGCACACTTCAAAGACTTCTGACTATGGCATTATCACAAGAAAGTAAGTGCCTAGCAAACTGTTATCAAAATCACTGATCAGGTCTTAGAAATTAATTGTGCTACACATTAAAATTTGTGATAAAGAATCCCAGCTTTATAATACCTAAAGAGCAGCACTGCGTGTAATGTAGCATTGTATGAAATGCAGCATGTATTAGTAAATTTGGAAAGCAGGGCCTCCAATTTTATGAGTGGCCAATCGCCATAGGGATTACTCAGTTTAACTTGGAATTAGCACCTAGAAAGGCATTTACGACTATTGTCCCTAAGGAAGAAACCAATAAATAACTTTTCTTTCTAAAATATCGTACTTCTTAATCATGTGGAAGAAAATATAATTCTAGAGGGCAGGTAATGAACCCATTTGCTTTTTGTTTGTTTGTTTTACGTGTCCCCAGGATCCCCAGCATTTAGTGCAAAGCTCTGCACTTGGTGAGAATCCAGGGAATTCTATGACATAGAAGTTGAGAAGCACAAGCTTTGTCATTAGATGATGGGGGTTTTGAAGTCTGACTTATGGCAAGCTACTCATATTCTTTGAGCCTCGGGTTTATCAAGTATAAAAGATAGGAAGTAATATTACATACCTTGTTGATTATTGTGAGGATTAAATAAAATAATGCCCGTAATGTGTTGGCCCTGTACATGGTAGGTAGCAAACAGTAAATACATTTTACAACTATAATCTCGGTTAACAAGAGAACAAAAAAAGTATGTGGTTAGATATTTCAATTTAGGTAATCCTTGTATTGGTTAGAGGTAGAATTGGTTCAGGTTTGTTTTTTTTTTTTTAGTGTTTATTTATTTTTGAGAGAGAGAGCATGCGTGGAAGAGGGGCAGAGAGAGAGGGAGACACAGAATCCGAAGCAGCCTCCAGGCTCCGAGCTGTCAGCACGGAGTCCGACACGGGGCTCGAACTCATGAGCCTTGAGATCATGACCTGGATTGAAGTCAGATGCCCAATGAACTGAGCCACCCAGGCGCCCCAGGATTTGTTTTTAACGGTGGTTGAAAGAAGAGAGCATTTGGGGAGGTGGTGGTTTCATCGTGTGCTTGTTTGTTTTCTCTGACTTACTATCTAGAGGCAGGCAGTCTAGAACTGTCTGTCTGCTGCCCTGTGGAGTCTCAACTCAGAATCCTGTTTTCATTCTCCAAGTCAAGTCACCCCCCCCCAAGTGGATTTCCCAGCTACCAGCTTTGATGATGACACCCAAAACATTAAGAAGAGCAAAATGGAATCAGAAAGACCAGCCTTTCCCTAAAGGAACATTCCTTAGAATTGGCACGTACCAACCACTTCCTTGCATTATCTTATTCTAGTCCTTAGCAATCTGGCCACTGCAAATCATATTCAAGGGGGCCTGGAAATTGTCATCATTTTCAGAGTATACACATGTACAGCCGAAATCTCAGTTTCTGTCACTTTGGGAGCATGGGTCTTAATGGAAGATAAACATTAAGGGAAGGAATATCAGTTGTATTTTCTGTACAACTCAATGCCTTCAATTGTTGCATACATCTAGTAAAAATTTAACTTGATGTAGTCTTTCTGCTGAGCCATTTTAAATATATTTCAAAAGGTTAAAAAGGGAAGACTCTCTTTTAAGAAATTTTCCTTCTAGAGATTTATAGTTAAAAAAATTAAAGGTCCACATACATATTTCAATAATATTTCAATAATATTTGCTGTTTTGTTTTTGTAAGAAGAAGTATACCAAAATGTTTTTGCTCCTTTTGTCCCAGTGATCAGATATTTCTCATAGATATTTAATATAAAGTAATGTTTTCTCTTGTAAAAAATTTATCAGAATAGAAAGGCGTACAAAGAAAACCAAAATCTTTTCTCCCATTCCCAGTTCTTCTTCACAAACATGGCTAGCCTTAACCTAGTTTGTGTTTCAGGTGATGCCCCCTAGCAGGGAAGAACACTTACACTGAGACCAGAAACAAAGGTTAGGATGTAGCCATTGCATAACATGAAATAATATTACTATTAGAATGTAAAGGGCCCTAGACGATGTATAAATGGTATTGAGGAAAAGTAAAGAACTTTAGATTTCTGGAAGATATATGTTAAAGAGGAAAGTTGTAAGAAAAGAATCTATGAAATTAGAAAGGGTTATGGGATCTCATGAACCATGTTGAGGAGGGTAGACTAACCTAATGGGAAAAAGGTAGTCAGGTAACCTTAAGGTAACTTAAAGATGACTGGGGGACAGACCTGTGTTGTCCGCTAAAACAAAAGAAGACTTCAGCATTTTGCTTTTGACAATTTGGCTGCTTAGATATTCCAAGAAACAATCATCTGGAACCATTGTTTTAAAGGTAAAGATGAGATCACAAAGACAAAGGGAAGCCTACAGGGGAAAAAGTAAAGAAAGCTTAAACCAGAAAGTTATCACAAAAACCACAGGAGACCTTGGGAGCCCACATCCTTATAACACACTGAATTTTAATTGTCTGGGTGGTGAGAGAGAAGTTTGGTAATGTTGGAGAATCACAGACGTATCCTCCATGTACAACTAGGACCACTGAAAGGCTAGAACCTTAGTGTCGTGTAGGTCAGAAAAACACCCATTCTCTGGTAAAGAAAGTTGCCAAGAAATATTTTGTATCTCAGAATTTGAGTCCATTGAAAAATGCAGCGTCTCTACCAAGAATCTTAGTTATGATTGGGTATAATTTGGCAAAACTGAAACAGCTAAAAACTCCTAAGAGACAAATTAAACTTAAAATTGTCTATGGTGAGTAGTGCCATTGTCTTTCTCACATAAATAAATGCTGTCCTTCTGGAGGAATATATCTTTAGCACAAGACCTACATCATTTCCACAGCAGACTTCTCAGAAATTTTGGAGGCCAGAAAGCTATAGGCTCATGTATTCACAGTGTTTAAAGCAAAAACAAAACAAAACAATGAAAAACCTGTCAAACAAGAATCCTATAACTGACAACGGTCCTTCAAAAAATGAGGGAGAAATTAAGGCATTCTCAGGTAAACAAAAACTGAAGAGGTTCATAACCACTAGACCTATCCTGCAAGAAATCCATGTTAAAGGATTGGTAGACTTAATATTGATAAGATGTCAGGACTACCCACAGACACCCACAGATTCAGTGGAATCCCTACAAAAATCCTAGCAATGTTTTTTGCAGAAATAAAAATCCATCCCAAAAGTCATGTGGAATCTTAAGTGACCCTGAATAGCCAAAGCAATCTTGAAAAAGAAGAACAAAGTTGGAAGACTCGCATTTCCTAATTTCAAAACTTATTACAGTTATTACATGGTCATCAAAATGGTGTGGTACTAATACAAAGACAGACATATAGATCAATGGAAAAGAACAGAAAGCCGAGAAGGAACCCCTTGAGTATGTGTTCAAAGTATTTTTGACAAGAGACCCAAAACCATGCAGTGGGGAAAAGGACAGTCTTTGCAACAGATGGTGTTGGGAAAACTGGCTATCCACTGGCAAAACAATGAAGTTGGACCTTTACCTAACAACACATACAAAAATTAGAAATTCATCTGATACCTAAAAATAAGAGCTAAACTGCACAAATCTTAGAAGAAAACATAAGAGAAAAGCTACATGAAAATAGATATAGCAATGATTTCTTGGATATGACATCAAAGTCACAGGCAACAAAAGAAAATTATAAACAAACTGGATTTTGTGAATATTAAAAAGTTTTGTGTATCAAAGGACACTGTCAATAGAGTGAAAAGACAGCCTACAAAATGAGTGAAAATATTTGTAAATCATATCTCTGATAGAGATTATTATTCAGAATACATAGAGAACTTCCAAATTCAATAACAATGACAAAAAAACCCAAAAAGGTTAATTCAAAGATGTGAGCAGAGGATTCGAATAGATGTTTTTCCAAAGAAGGTATACAAATGGTCAACAGCATATGAAAAGATGCTCCACATCAGTGATCATTAGGGATGTGCAAATAAAAATCATAATTAGATAACATTTAACACCCATTAAGATGGCTACTATCAAAAAATAAATAAACAAAACAGAAAATACAAGTATTTGTCACAGTGTGGAGAAATTCGACCATCTGGGCATTGTTGGGGGAAATATAAAACGGTGCAGCCGCTGTGGGAAACAATATGGAAGTCCATAAAAATGTATACACACACACACACACACACACACACACACACACACATATATAAAATTACTACATGATAATTTCCACTTCTGGATGTATACCCAAAATAATTGAAATCAGGATCTTGAAGAGATATTAGTATACTTATGTTTATAATGGCATTATGCACAATAGCTAAAATATGGAAATGACCCAAGGATCCATCAAAAGAGCCAAAAGCATCCTGATTTTAGATTGTAAGTGCTTTTCCTTAAAGTCTTTCTCAATGATTCAAGGGGAAAAATAGTCCCTTAAGCTACATTCACTTTGTTAAAAGCTGGGAATCCAAAGATTAATCAGATATTCTTTCTTACCTCAAATGGATAAAAAGCATACAAGATGTTTTTCGCAAATCAGCATAACACTATAACAATGTTAATTTAAAAGAAAAGTTAAATCAAGGAATGGGAACCTAGTGCATCTAAATTTCATTCTTCTTGTATCTAACATAGTCAATTATCTTACTCTGTTGGGACTACTGTACAGAATACTACAGACTAGATGGCTTAAACAAGAAGTACATATTTTTCATGGTTCTGGAGATTGAAAGTCCAGGTCAGGATGCCAGCATGGTATGGTGGCAGGTGAAGGCCATCTTCCTGGTATATAGAGAGCAGTCTTCTTGTTATATCCTTAAGTGGCTAGGAAGGAGGGATAACTCTCTGTTAAGATACTAATCTTGTTAAGATACTAATCCCATTATGCGGTGGCATCCTCATTGTCTAATTACTTCCCAAATTTCCCACCTCCAAATACCATCACATTAAAGCTCCAACATATGAATTTTGAGGTGGGGGGGGCACAAACATTCACTCCACAGCACCCAGCAAGTCCTGTGTCCTTCATATTTTTTTGTAAATTGTGCGCAAAAACTGCACAATTCCTTCATTATTTCATCACTGTCTCATAATTTGTCATAGGTAGCAAGAAGAAAATATTTGGATCATTCTGCAAAATATTTGCATCATTCTGTCTGTAAATATCATTGGCCAGTTCTCAGAGATCATTAGTTACTATTTCCATCGTTCTCATTACATGTTGATGTTCTTTCCAGCCTCAAATAACGTTTTGCTCACTATTCTAATATTTCTTATCATAATGTCCTTGAGGCTCTTCCAGCTTCCACTCAGTCTTTTCAAGGCATGCCCAGCTTTCAGAAACAGTCTCCCAGAGCCCTCTCAGCTTCTATCTACCAGTCAAGACTCGGGAGAGAGAAGATAAGCCTTCCCCTTGATGGGAAGAGTATTCAAGAGTGAGTGGCCATTTTTATTTTGTAATGTATGTTTGTTAGTACAAACACAAGGACAGCCCCAACAGTTGAGCACATTTTGTCCTGGTCACTTTATATCACTTCTGCTAACATCCCCTTTGCCAACTCCAAAGTCAAAGGACGGGAAAATCCATTCCTCTATCAGTGGGAAGAACTGCAAAGTTATGTCAAGGGCAGGGAGGATGCATTTTTGCGGTCAGTAACTCAACCTCCCATTAGAGCTCTTAGTGTGAAAACATAGTCTAACTTTTCTTTTAAGTTCATATTAAACCCTAGTTCAGTGTCCTTTTATAGTACGAAGGCAGCAAATTTAACAGGCCTTTCAATAGATATGTGTATGGAATGGGAAGTGTTGGGACCAGGTTCGACAGAGGGAAAAGAGTCTTCCTTTTCACCAAATCTGTGTTCTGTCCTTGTATACCTGCCACATATTTCAGCTCTGTCAGAAGAGAACACTGAAGAGAACACGTGGCAGCAGAGAGCTTTTTTCAGAATAGGTGTCCTGTCTGTTCTACTTCTCTAAGGCTTCATGTGAGCTAAATAATCATACCATTTTAAGTAGAAAGTAATTTTAGTCATGAAATGAGGTTTCCTTTTGCCAGAGGGAGGCAAGAATGGAAAGAGCACAATTTGTAACAATCGCTTTTTAATGGTAATAGAGGCATATGTGGGTATATCAGTCGTACCCGAATATAAACCGTGATGTTCAGGAAAGAAAAACTCATGATTATGTGCATACTGTGCTACTGTCCCATTAGGAAATAGAAAATCACACTTCTAGAAGAGCTTTCAATTAATGCCAGTTATGTATTATAGTATATCTAGTTTTTTATTGTGTCATCAATGTTAATATGGTACAATTAGTTCTTAAGCATGTGATTAATATTCTACTAACTGCTTAATGCTATTTGGCATTCATTACCAATGAGTAGATATTTAATTAATGCCAACTTATTCCTTAGCAACGACACAGAAGAAGTTCTCTCATTTCTGTGTGAATATACCCCACTTTTCCTATATTCTCCTCCCAAGAAGACTTCAACTTTTATAGTGGCACCCATTTAAAGAAATATCAGTATATGTTAAGCATATGTTAACTTATAGCGTATTTTATTAGCGGCATTTTATAAATAAAATTGGACTATAAAATATTTTAGGACGTACATAATTTTTTTAACCCTGAGAAATCATGAACAATGTCTGTGCTTCCTTTTCTTCCGTAATTCATAAACTACAGCTGCTCTAGAGACAGCAAACTAAATTCCCTAATTAAAGATCAATATACGTGTGTCAAGCTGATGTCACCACTTCAAAGGACAATAGGAAGTTCAACAGTTAAACAAATATATCAGAGAAAATATTTGCTTGAGTCTAAAATACTGTGAATAAACAATTTCTGAAGCTTATTTTCTCTGAGGAAGGATACAAGTTGCTCAGCAAAAGGCAGAGAGTAGCATGTATGTATGGTCATAGAATTTTCATGTTCTGTGAATATAGCCGACATGAGCAAGGTGTTGAAAATCTGGGGATAACACAATCAGTCCAAGCCTTTATTATTATCCTTCCTTATTTTTAATTTATAATTCATTTCATGGAAAATATTATTATGTATAAATATCTAGCATTAGGACTGACATGGAGTATGAAAACCTCCAGGTAAGGGTAGAGGTTATTTATTTATTTTGAAAGAGGCAGAGACAGTAAGGGTCGGGAGGAGCAGAGATAGAGAATCTCAAGCAGGCTCCACACTGTCAGCACAGAGACCGATGCGGGGGCTCAAATTCAGGAACTATGAGATCATGACCTGAACTGAAATCAAGAGTCATATGCTTAAATGACTGAGCCACCCAGGTGCCCCAGGGGTTAGAGATTTTTAAATGATAGTCACTGAGCCACCCGGGCACCCCAGCGTTTAGAGATTTTTAAATAATAATCACTATCATTAGTTTTTTCAATCTTTACGGGCACTTTGCATCAAATCAGGCATGCTGATTTCTTGACACATTTTACTTATTTTACTTTCAAGCATTTGTAACTTTGCATACATGTGTATGCAACTATTATTCTGAGTAATTAGATTGTAAACAGTCTTTTTTATTTCCTGGCTGGAAGCTAAAATCCAATGCAATTTGACCCCTCCGCCCCCCCGAAAATCCACACAATTCTTTTAAATCTATAATTTAAATAAATGGGCAGAAGGAAGCATTTGTAACTCACAACACTAGCAGTAGTGAAAGTCAAAAAAAAAATAAAAAAAAGAATCCTCTTCAAAAATACTTTCTCCTTATTTTTCTACAGCCTTGATTTCAGATGTAGTCTTGAAAAACCTACTTGTAACCACAGTATGGTAATGTGCAAGTTCTAGGTTGTCCATCTCAAAATTTTCTTTAGTATCTATCGTTTTTCACATTTTGATGCATCACTTAAATTTTCTATTTTATCATCCTATTGCATACTATAAAGTTGACATCATTGAGGACATCTGAGAAAGTGTAATATAAAAGATTAAAATCCATAAAGCATCAATATATATTTGTGTATAAATAGGGGAAGAAAAATGTTCCACAACTGTCTTTGGGTTTACGGATGGATCTGCAAATTAAACTGACAAAGAGAGAGGACTAGGAGGGAAGCATATGTATTTACTTTATACAAGTTATATATGCCAAAGGAGCCATTATAAGGAAATGAAGACTTGAAGAAGTGGTTGAACGTTAGTATTTTTATGCTAGGTGTAATGAAGTTTGGGCATCTGGGGAGAAATATGGTAGTTCAAATGGTATGAGGTGAGTGTAGCCAACTTGGGAAAATAGCAGGGTCTGTTTGTTCAGATTCATCTCAGTGTTCCTTTGTCTTAGGGAAAAGGATGCTCCTTTCCTCAGCGTATAGAGAGGCACCCTCCAGGTAAAGCCTTTCTGACCTCGTTTAGGAGAGAAGGGTGAGGGGGTGACCTTCCTGCTTCTGCCATTTTATCAAACGTTTTCAGCTTAAATTATTGAATATGCTAAGGTGCTATGTTTTAGGGTAGTGCATTCTAAATCCCATCGATTATGTATTAAGTAAGCTGATTGTTAGCGTACATAGAAAAATAGTAAGTGATTAGAATTACCTGGATTTACTTCCAGTTGAGGATTTTTTTTCCCTCCCCCCTCTCTTCTCAACACACACACTCACTCAGAAATAATCTTTTCTTTTTTTCTGCTTTATGATGACCTCAGAACAAAGAGTGAATACTTTGTCTTTCACACCTTCTTTATGGTACAATAACTCAAATCATTTTGTATTTTGAAATGAACTCAACAATAGCCAAATATATGAAGAAAAATATACTTTTAACTTTGTATAAATAATTATGGCATTTTAAAAAATATAAAAATCTCTGTTGTACCATATAACACCATCCAGGATAACGTGTGTGTGTGTGTGTGTGTGTGTGTGTACTTGTGAATGCATATATGGTATGTTTATATATACGTGTTTGGATATGTATATGGGTATGTGTATGCACGTGTTTAAGGATATATAGAGATATAGAGATATAGATATTAGGATACATAGATATAGATAGATATTAGGATAGATCCTAAAAGGGCATGAGGCAGTAAGTAACTCAACTAGCAAACTCGGGCAGCCCTGTCAAAGATTAGTGCATTAAAAAAATAGGCTATGGGGGGCTCATTCTTTAAATGTGTGTTTTGGCATACCATAAAAGACAAAAAAAATCATACTGAGTTTTACTGATTTTCAGAAAAGTGGTAGCCCCAGTAGTCCTCTTGAAGATCAAAATAGATTTGTGTTTTCAGTGGGGGAGTGATGTTTGTTTTCATATTAATAGAATTTATTAGATGATCTCAGCAGAATGTTTTTTAGTTTGTCATTTAAATGCATGAAAAACAAATTCATAGTTTCATACCTCTGGGTAGATGTTACGAATCTTGAGTCATGAAAAAATGACAATTTTCTTTCCCACAATGGTAATAAGACAATACAGGGGATCCTTTGACGAAAAATGCTACTTTTTAAACCTGGGTTTCTGCTCAGTGCCAAAAAACTGAGGAAAATAGGTAGAATATGTTATTAACGTATCTATTCTTTCCATCAGTCTTCGTGAAAGCATATTTTTTACCTTATGTTATCTGGACTCTTCTGCTCCCTTTAATCTACTAGTTTAATATGATGGAGGTTAATTGTCCCCTGCAGGGCACGAAATAGTTAAGAAGTTACTGGAGCTCAGTGCACTTACGCTAAGTGAAAAGAACTGCTAAGGTACCTGCAGAGTTTGGGAAGTATTGTTCCCATGAAGTACTCCACGCTTCCAGATGGCTAAAAGCATTGAAACATGTGCCCATACGCAGCAGATCGCCAGGGCTATTGATGTCTCTAGGTGACTGTTGTCAAAATAACAACTTCAAGTCATGGAGAAATGATGTACACCTATGCAAATCATCTATATATGAAAGGGACACATTTGTAGTGATCGTGGAAATAAAATGGATTGTTTTTTAATGAAAACATGGATTTTGTTCATTTTTTCCGCATTTAGTGTTATAGTTTGTGTCAGTTTAGATATTGTTTAACTCTCCTCCAAAGAGCTAAATACGTGTTCTCCTCTTGAACTGCTGTGGGCACAGACAAGGCAGATAGATAGTCCTCCCTCTCCACGTGGGTACGATGGATGGTTCAACTCTGACTCAGAAGGAATTTCAGTGCCTGAGATTTATCTAGAGTCCTCTCCATTGAGAATGGCACCCGCTCCTTAGAAAAGATTGCATTAAATGACACGTCCTCCCTTCTTCCCCCTTCTCTCCCGCAGCCTCCACCTTCTCTCTCTCATTTAATTTAAAACCTGCTTCCTTCCTCTAGTTGCTCCCAAAGTATAGTTTTCTGAATGTTTGAGTTGAGAAGGTGTATAGGATTGGCTAAATTAAATTTACTGAAGGGAAAGATGTGACGTTCTCTAAGACTAGGTTCCCTAAATTTAATTTTCCACCGTTATTTTTAATCATATTCTTAATTATGCCTTATGAAAAATATAATATTCTTACAGGAAAAAATCCAGGCTATTCTGGGAAACTATTGCTCACGCTATTATGTAATTTTAATGCCATTTTTTAAAATTTCTAAAACAAAAGTATCTTATTAGCTTCAAAATAGGGGCCTGGGGCATTTACAAAAGAAACCGGAGTTCTTTACATAGACTTGTCTTCAAACAAAGAGACTGTGAATAGCTTCTGATTCCATGAAAATGTGGGAGAAAGGAAATGAAAGATGCTGATGAACTGTGTGCTGCCGGAACGTCTTTGACGAACATGCTCGGGTCACCTTGGACATTCAGCTGCCTTTGATTTTGTGCTGCCATTTTGTAACAGACATTCTGTAATGTACTTCTCCACATAATGAAATAAAAGCATATATGTCTCCATTTTCATGTAATGATGAAAAACATATGTAATATCTACTAAAATAATATGCATTAATATGTAAATAATTGTCATCAGCAAAAGTGGATGAAAATGGTACTTGGCGTTATTCCTCACGTCCAGAGAATCTGCTTTAAATAATCTGTGAAGCAAGGGAGTTAGGATTTGTTAAGAACTTTCCAGAAGAGTCTGATGTACAGCTAATGTTCAGCTCGCTGGTTTAAAATATATGTAGAATTCCTTTAAAGGTGACAGCCACAAGTATGTGTGTGTATGTGTATGTGTGTGTGTATGTGTATAATCTCACATTACACGCAATTGCAAAATTCTATATACGTATGTATGATAACTCTCATTTTAGTAATGATAATTTCTTCAGTAATTAACATCATGTGGTTAATTGTCTCTTCAATATGGCAGTTCCTAAGAAAATGTAAGAAACAATCTGGCAAATTATGATGCACATGTGTATCCTTCCTCCACTGATGAAGGACCAGGACTGAAATAGATTTCATACTGAGATGCTAGCATAAAATGAACTGCAGTGTTCAGTGACTGATTTTTGTCTTAGACTTGATCCTCAGTGGTTTCTACTGTACTTATCATGGAAAGAAAATGTGCTTGTGCAGATTAACATAATGCACTCTAATACTTAGCAGATTGCAGTCACTTCGTAGTGTTATTGGTTATTTTCTTGTACATTAGCATTGCATTGTTAACATCTTACTGGTTTATAACTTTGATTTTGTATCTATTCTCCTATAACCAGTGCAGAATGATCTATTAGAGGTTCCTATTTTAGAAAGAAAGGATTGATTTGAATTACCTCTCAAATGGTTATTTAACAAGTTAGTTTGTTTGTTAGCTGCTTGGTTTACTGTTTCCCTTTTTCTCCTTCTGTGTTGTGCCACATTCCAATATCAGTTAGATGATAACCTATTTAGTAGATTTGGTAAAGCGCGTTTTCCTTGGAAACATTAAGCTCTGATCAAAATACACAATCTAGAGATTGAAAAATATAATTCTGGCAAAAACAAAGTGATCTTTTTTTAAATGGAAAGAATGTAGGCTTTTAAGTCAGCCAGACAAAATTTCATACTCCAGCTCTCTGGAGGCTAAGAACATACACAGCCTTGACAAGTTTTGTAATGACTTTATTTTTAATCATTTTTTTTTGTTCTTTTAAAGTAATCTCTATGCCCCGTATGTGGGGCTCCAACTCACGACCCTGAGATCAAGAGTCACATGCTCTGTTGACTGAGCCAGCCAGGTGCCCTTGTAATGACTCGAATCTTCATTACCTGGAAAGTGAAGTAGGGATAAAAGTAGGCTCTGTGCTGACAGTAGCGAGCCAGATGGAGGGCTCTAACTCACGAACCCTGAGACCGTGACCTGAGCCAAAGTCGGACACTCAACCTACCGAACCACCCAGGTGCCCCAGTAAATTTTCAATAAACTAATTGCTATTAATTGATATGTATCATAAATAACGCCTGTTGTGCAGCAATGTGTATTTAAACATTACAATTGCTATTTGAATGTAAAAACTTAAGATTTGTAAACTTACGTCTATTTTGTTTAAACGATAATCCTTACTTAATGTTTATTAATTTATATTTTCATTTATTTTGCTTATGCTCTAATCCTTCCTAGAATTAGAATCTCAGGCTTTTTAAAGTTATTATATTATATAGAACAGTGCTATTTTTAAATAGCTCATAATCAGTTGATTGAAGATTTTAAAGTACTATTTAAAACATTCATTATTTAACCCTCCTTCAAAAAGTCCAAATATGGCAGGTTTTCCCAAACTACTTAGGTCATTGTTTATATTTATTTTCATTGAGCAACTATTTATTGAGTACTTATATATGAACACCTCTGTGCTTGAAATTCCTATGTAACTTCCATTTGTGCTTGGGAGACAGATATTGAACAACAAAGAATGAAATTATTTTATTAAAACTGTAGTAAATGCTTTTCAAGAAAGCAATGCAGGATGGCATGAGAGGTTTACAATGGAGGGTATGACATAATTTGGGGAGAATGGATAAGGCTTCTCTGAGGAAAATATATATGAATTGAGCTACCAATAACTTGTAGATATTAACCAAGTGAAATGTAAGCGTGTTGAGAGGGGGCAGTTCTAGGCAGAGGTACAACATGGACGAGTGTCTTGTGGCAAAAAGGACACTAGAAAGATTGAATAATTTCAAGGAGGCTAAGGTGACTGTGAAGCAGAGAGTGAAGTTTATAGTTGTTTCAGAAGAGGCTGGTGATTTTTCAGGCAGAGGATATGTAGGCTCACATAATATTTAGGATTTCTTTTTTCTTTGTCTCATGAACAATACTGAGCCATTGGAATGTTTTAGGCAGGGGGAACAAGAAACCTTAAGAATGAAAACAGCAAGGATATTTTAGGTGTAGCTAAAGAAGAGTAAAAACATTCAAGAACTATTCAAATAGAAAATTGATAGGACTCAATTCATGAGAAAAAATGGTGCACATACAATTAAATAACAAAAATTCAACCAGGTAAAATTTGAAGATCTAATTGGCTTTCTTAATTCCTGCATCTGGCAGCATCCCATCTAACCAATAGAAGGGCGCTCCAACGACTTGTACAAAATGGAGGACATTTAGAGAAAGAAGGTCGGGCAAGAAGGTTATTAGCAAAAGGATTTTTTCAGGCGAGGTAGCTTTCCTACATGGGGGGCGGGGGGCGAAGCAAGCTATTTTCATGCAGATTGTCTCATCTTTCTTTGGGGGGTGGCAGATTCATTGGCATGGCGATTGAAAACTTCCTGACTGACCAGTTAAGACTACGTTTCTGGGAGAGGTTGAAACTGAAATTAGATTAGGTGTTAAGCCCCAGTTTGGGAGCCACATCTAAGTGCTACCATTTGGGGCCTGTGGTTTTAATTTTAATGCTACTGAGGGGGAATCAAGCTTGAAGAAATCCGGTCCACACATTGAAGTTCTGTCCGTGACTTTTGGACCATTGACCATCCCTTGGATTTAGTTAGCACTGCCCCCCTAGGTAATACCATCTCTACTCTGGATGAAAATCCTATTGAAAAGCTCCATGTGTATTCTGAAAGCAGGCGCCAGGAATTTTGAACAGAGAATTTGGGGCTCAGGTAGATAATGCCTAGACTGGAAGCAGGTGGCTGGCAGACTCTGGGTGGATGCGTACCTTTGGCCCACAGACCTCTTGCCCTACAAAAGATGCAGGACCAGACAAGGACCAGAGTGGAGTCTTGTGAAGCATGGTTCCCAGGGCAAGTGCTACTTTTGTCACGGTTATTTCAGCCATTTTGACAGTGTGTAGCGGTATTAGTCTAGGGTTGTTGCATAGCATTCTGCTGATGAAGTTGAAACAATTTTCAAGTTTATTGGTCTTTTGGATAGTCTCTTTTGAGAAGTGGCTATTCAAGTTTTGCCCTTTTTCCCTGAAGGAATGCCTGCTTTTTTTTTCTTCCTAATTTAACTATGTGATTTCATTCTGGAAATAATCCCTTTGTTGGTTATTACAAATACCTTCTCCCAGTCTGTGACTTTCCTTTTTTGCCTCCTAATGGTGCCATTTTGATGCAAACCCCTCCTTCATCACTTTCTTTCCATCTGGCCATTGAGAAACTTTTGATTTACCTTTAATGCAAAGGTATCATATGGAAATCAGATGCCTTGAATGACTATTATCTGAACAATCAAGTTCAACATATTCCTTCACCAGCTTTTCCAGTAGTTCTCCCATATGTGTTTGAATTGCTGTCCTTTGCTCTTAGGTTATAACTATTCTGTACCCACGTGATTCTCTTGTCCAACTCGGCCTATAAGTATCATATTCCTCTTCCACACATTACACACACACATTCATGCACACACGCTCAGAAACTCACATACACCTGTTCTCACACAGGCACAAGCTCATATGCTCACTCACATATTCCAACCTTCACGTGCATACACACACTTCCATACACACACACACACACACACACTGTGTTTCCCTAGTTTATTTTATTTTTTCATGTTTCCCTAGTCTAGAGCAACAGAAGGATTATTGACTCTCAGTAATTTTTCTCTTAACACAATTTTTAAAGATCCCTTTACTTATGAAATCATATTGCTTTTGAAAGTTGCTTCCATGTAGGAAATCCCTCCCATCACTCACTCTAGTGAATCTGCTGATGTTTTCAGACGTACTGTTATGGCCAAAGCATCAGCTCTTTTCTAAAATAGCTTCTGTCTGAGACAGAGAGTATTGTTTGGACATGAGGTAGGAAGGAGTCAAGAGAAAATGTCTATATATTACATTTGTTACAAATGAGTAAAATTGAATTACAAAGGTAGTTCAAGTTATACCGTGGGTTAAGTAGACTACTTCTGACCTGTTCTGAGAATCAAACATTTTAAAACGTCTTCTATAAGGGAAGATGTCCTGATTTCCAAAAAACAGACTTACAAGTAGAAATTTTTTATATACAAATAATATGTCCAAAGAATAAACTAGTTGTGATCTCAAAAGCATTCAAGACTTAGCGACTCTACATTTTGTCATCCTGGAGTATTAATTATCAAGGTGTTATTTAAAGTGCAAACAGACATTTCTCATAAATCCAAATGCTTATGAAAGGAAGTAGCAGCGTTATAGAAGATAAAAAGAGATGTAAGAACATGGCAAGGGCATTCCGAACCCGAGAAAAGACAGGTTCCAAATTTCCATTCTGTCTCTGTTCATATCTCTGCCTGGACTCTTGAATTTACTGCATGGGTTTCATGACAGATGTAGACAGCAAGGTTAAACAGGGGTGGCAATTCGGCCTGCATTTCATGATAGATTGGTCCTAGGATGTTTGCCTTTGTTCGGTTGTTTGCTTTTGGTTAAGAGCTGGACCCTTGAGGTTCACCAAGATATGCCCTAGAGTCTCTTGTCCTTCCGACTTATCACCTGACAGCACTGATTGTACAGTGTAATTAAAAGTCAAAGCTAGCTTTTGGGATAGAGACTCTAATGAAGGAGCCATCTGAAATTAGGACTTAAATAATGAAGGGTTCAGGGACATGGAAACTGGTATTTGTTATGCATTTTAATAGCAGAAGTTTGCAACTAATTGGAGGCTAACTAAACCCCTTGGACACATTTCAAGTCACGTCAGTTAATTTTGGTCCCCAAGGAACCTGATAGGACATGCAGCTTAGTCCTGCTTTTTTCTATCTTAATTACCACATTGAGTTGTGCTAATATAGATTTACTTTGGAGACATGTTCTATGATTATAGCCACACAAACATTGTTGGCATTTGTTTTTAATTCTAAGAGCATCAGATTCTAACTCAACATTGAAAATAATTGTCAACTTAAAGATAAATCCCAAATATTTTGAAATCATTGAAATACCTTTTAAATATGGAATGGTAGAAATTTGTATTTATTGAATGTTGAAATAATTTCAAAATATATAAATGGAACTCAAATGTTACTTCAAAGATTAGGTTTGCATGTTTTCATGGTTTCGATGTTCAGTTGATTCTAAGCCATGATATAACAGATTCGGTTTATAAGCACATGCTTAGATAGAGCATATGAAATTTTTAAAAGGGAAAACTAAAATTGAGTTAGTTTAACTCCGATAAACATTCTATATTCTCCTTTAAAGCAGAATTTTATTCAGGAAATTGTGTTAATTTAATATGCTAGTTGAAATTTCTTACATTTTTTGTACAATATTTTGCAAAGCAGGTTTAAAGCTACATGAACTAATGCATTTGAAACAAAAACAGCAGATTTTCTGGAGTGAAAATTTTGACTATAAGAATAATTTATATTTTAACATTGAAGAACATTTTTACTTGTATGTATGTATGCATTTTTCTTTTTTCTTTTAATTCTGGTATAGTTAATATACGTTGTTAACACTAGTTTCAAGTGTACAATATAATGATTCAACGATTATGTATATTACTAAACGCTCATCAAGATAAGTGTACTTTTAATTTCCATCACATATTTCACCCATTCCCCCAGGTAACCAACCCTCTGTTCTCTATAGTTAAAAGTCTGTTTTTTTGGTTTGTCTCTTTTTTTTCCTTTGCTCATTTTTTTCTTAAATTTCACATATGAATGAAATAATATGGTATTTCGCTTTCTCTGACTTATTTCATTTGGCATAATACTCTTTAGATCCATCCATGTTTTTGCAAATGAGAAGATTTCACTCTTTTTTATGGCTGAGTAATATTCCTCTGTGTGTGTGTGTATTTTCTTTATCCATCCATTAATGGATACTTGGGTTGCTTCCATAATTTGGGTATTGTGAATAATGTTGCAGCAAACACAGGGTTGCATATATCCTTTCAAATTAGTGTTTTTGTATTCTTTGGGTAAATATCCACCAGTGCAATTACTAGATCATATGGTAGTTCTATTTTTTTTCATTTTTTTGAAAAACTTCCATACTGTTTTCCACAGTCACTGCACCAGTTTGCATTCCCACCAACAGTGCACAAGTATTTCTTTTTCTCCACATCCTCATCAATACTGTGTTTCTTGTGTTTTGTTTTGTTTTGTTTTATTTCTGATAGTCAGGTTTGATGTTGAAGAATATTTTTAAGACTGATATCTCTGCTAAACTTTAATAATTTTTAATATTTGGTTTTACTTAAAATACTTTGCCTCCATTGCAAAAGTAAGAAGTTTTGGCTTAAAAGTAGATTAAGATAGTTGAACTAAACACTCTCATTTTTGGTGTGGTTTATAGATATCTGACGAAATATCACAAAACTGAGCACTTAAGAAAATTGTCCTTTTGCCTTATTTTTTTCTTAGTTCTATGCCTGGGATACATTTCTTGGACAGAGGCAAGTGATGATTTTGCTTCCAGAAGTCTTGTAAATCAGAGGACCAGGAATCATAGCCATCACTTCCTTGGAACCTCTTGATCCCTTCCTTCACTTTCAAAAGTTATGAGAAATATTAAGGCCTATAAATGTCATCAGTTTTCTGATGCCATTTTGTTTTCTTCTTAAAATGTTATTTTGTTTTCTTCTATTATAACATATAAAATGTCCTATTTTAGTATTGTTTTTATAGAGCAGAATGAACTCTTGATTTTAAGACAGATATAAGCACAATAGGTTATTAAAAGAGATTAAACTCTAAATTAAGAAGAAAAACAACTAAAAGTTTCAATATGGGTTCAGTCTAAATTAATCCTGTCTAGTATACTCAACAGTGAACACAAATGAACAATCCCACTCACCATTTCCAATCAGCACACCCATTAAAATACTACCAGCAGAAGAGCCACAAAGAACATAGAAAAAGAGAGAAAACGGATTTCAGAAACAAGACATATCTTGGTTCAAATGTCACCTCAGTATGAGTTTAGAAAATCACTTAGTCCTTTATCTTTGATTTCTTCATTTGGAAAAAAAAATGGGTAAAAATACTCAATGCATGGACTTACTGAAACTCTAATGAGGAGATCATGCAAGACTTTTGGAAAATATGTCAATCCCTGTTTCTCTTCTAGATAACAAATACATATAGGGTCCAACATAACACTATATATATATATATATAGTATATACGGTATAGTATATATGGTATATATTCCATATATATACATATATATATATATGGTATAACATAACACAGAATCTATCGTCTATCTATCTATCTATCTATCATCTATCCATCCATCCATCTATCTATTATAAAGGTATTTTGGACCATACCTTTATAATATAATTGCTTAGTTAACATGTATGTGTTCTAGAAGACAATACATTATACATTTCTCACTGGAATCTAGCTTCCATATTGCACCTCAGTATAATTCCCAACATTTCCTCTGCTAACAACAGCAAAAGAGCATAACTCTGGCTTCAAAACTCTTTATCTTTCTTTAGTAATATATTTAGGCTTGTCATATAATTTAAGTTATACATTTATTTTTTTTTCATGGTTGTAAGTTCCAAAGAAACAGGAATGACTTTCAATAAAAGGGATATAAAGAAATTGTTGCAAGATATCCTCATTTTTAGTGAAATAATATGAAGAATAATACACAAAATTTTCTAAAGCGATAGCAGACATTTTCTTGGTATGAAACTAAGGTAGTTTTTATAATTCAGGCTTTTCTCCATGTTTCTTGTCATTGATTTGAAACCATTATTTAAAATCCCTGATTGGACATTGGTATTGTCAAACGACTTTTCAAGCAATGATTAAAAATTTATTTAATTTCATGTGGAATATTTTGATGATCCAAAGTAGTTCTGATCCTTTTCCAGATATTAATATTTCAGGATCAAATAAGGATCTATTCTTTATGACACATTCATAGAGCTACTTTAAATTTACCCTGCATAGTTTAAGTGCTTTTAAGGTCACGTACTCTTCTCAGTGTTTCCAACTCATGCACTCCTCTGCTGTTCCCTCCAGGAGACTGTCCCCCTAACTCCCCCAGTTTAACATCAAAAGCTCACCCATGTGTTAAGGAGAAGGTCAAAATTTACTTCCACTGGGCTTTCTTCCCTGATTCACTGAAGAGGCAGCCACATCCAGAAGTGATTTTTCCCTCTTGTGAACTCTTATAACATACAACATAGTATTTGGTGTTTCCCTTAAGGATGTTTATCATGTTTGTAAAATTTTCAAACTTTGTTTAGTGCATAGGCCCTTAGAGGGCCATTTCTGTCTTTCTTTTTATTGAAATGTAGGTGGCCTACATTATTATGTTAGTTTCATGTGTACAACACAGTGATTCAGCATTTATATACATTACAAGTGATTGCCATGATAAATCTAGCTACCACCCACCACCATATGAAGTTATTACATATTATTAACTATATTCCTGTGCTGTACATGGGATCCCCATATTCTATGGTTTCACTTGTATGTGGAATATATATTAAAAAAAAAAAAGGAACAAAATAGAAACAGACCCATAGATACAGAGAATAGTACCTTGGTTGCCAGAGGGGAAGAGAATGTGAGGATGGGTGAGTCAGGGGAGAGGCATTAAAAGGGGTCATTTCTTATTTAATGTGTATCTCCTAGATGGCCTCACCCAACACTTCATACAACATCATGGGTACTTAGGAAATTTTGGTTGAAATAAATCATTGCAAGTATAATACACTAACACTTTTTAAGACATCTTGAAAAGTTATTTGATATACATTTATCCAATCATTATCTACACATACAACTATAAATCAAGTATCACTACTTAATATGCAAAAACATTTAAAGAATAGAAAAACTCTTGGATGTATACGACTCTTTATTAAAATATGTCTACATTATCAGATTTTGACAATTCTAAAGAATATAAAACGTATTTCATTTTTATGGTAGGATATCCCTAAATGCAATGAAATATTACTTTGAAATTTGAGGATGCATAAAATGATACTTACCATATCAACATTGTCGATCTGTAAGCAACAGATTGCACTTTGTCAAGAGCATAAATCCAGCAAATATTCATGGGGAAAGTTATAGAGATGTAACATAATGAAAAAATTGTTTGACCTTAAAATTTAATTGTATACTTGATCAGGACCCCATGAAAAAAAAAGATGGAGAGGAGCCAAGAAAGAAATAGAACCACTTTTTTTTCTTTTTTTCTTTTTGTTTGCATGTGAGATTCTGGACAGTGGAGCCTGAGACTAACTAACACTAAATAGGGTCACTCATATGAGGCACCATAGTACTAAAATGATAAAGCATTTAAGAGAAAAAAAATCAAGGTTAATGTTGTTTCAGTTGGCAAATAGGGTGGTCATTTTATCTTAGCATGTACCATATACTAAATATTTAAAATACCAATAGTTCAGGGTATGGGACTAAATAACGGGCTGAAATTAAAAATCTTATTTAATTATATTTAAATGTAGCTTACATATTTTGATAGGGCAGACAGTGGTTAGTATTTTCAATCCCGTGATCAATGCAAACATTCTATGGATATGGCGAGGGGCCAACTTCATATTTCTATGTATTTATCTCAATGGATTATGTATATCATATATTTTAAAAAGCTACAGGGCTAGAATAGAAGCCTGTGGACTGAAGGGCCAATATATCAAAACACATAAGTTTGAATATTAACCCACTTTCATGAAAGTGACAGATGGTGTCTCGGCCAGTGCCTTTAGTTAGTGATATTACCAATCCAAACCCAGCAGTCTTGCTCTGCATGATGATAATTCTCACAACTGCTTTGTGTGTCTTTCTGAAAAAAAGCTACACAAATGTATAAAATATTTTTTCTAATTGCTGAAACTTTCAAAAAAACATATTTTTTTTGGTTTAGTGCTGACATTTTTTATTGCATATTAACCAAGTTTAATAATATGTTAGGCTATTTATCAAGTAGAAAGGCAGGATCTAATCTGCTCACCAGGTTCTGCAGCTGAGGCATGAGAAAATGAATATTATTATTCTAGCTCATTTATATAATCATGTTAGTTCAACTCTGGGAAGAAAATATGGAAAATCTATATCTTTTTTTCTGTACTCTCAAGATTAATTTTGGGTTTATTTTATTAAAAATTTAACAAATGTTAAGGAAATACTTTACATGATAGAAATATTGAATTAATAAAAAATGCCATCAGGATCAGAAAGCAATACAAATGTTGGGGGTGCCTGAGTGGTTTAGTTGGTTGAGCTCCTGACTCTTGATTTTGGCTCAGGTCATGATCCCTCAATCATGGGATTGAGCCCTGTGGCAGGCTCTGAGCTGAGCATGGAGCCTCCTTAAGACTTTCTCTCTCTCTTTCTCTCTCTCTCTCTGCCCCTCTTCCACTCCCACACCTCCTCTCCCCCTGCCTCACAAATTAAAAAAAAAGAATACGTAGGTGATTTCCTACATTTGCTTAATAGAAATATAGTAGTAGACCATCTTGTTCTCACTCCAAAAAGAAATGTAAGTGGGTCCCAAGAATAGAGGCAGATGAGATGATTGAGTGTTGTGGAAAATGATTGGCTACATCTTATGAAGTGTAAGACACTAAACATATAAATACAATCAGTAAAAACACATACATATAGTATATTTATATAAGTTTATTTATTTGACAGAGAGAAAGTCTGAACAGAGGAGGGGCAGAGGGAGAGAGAGAGAGAGAGAGAGAGAGAGAGAGAAGCAATCTTAAGCAAGCTTCATGCTCTGCACTGAGCCTATCATGGGGCTTGATCTTATGACCCATGAGATCATGGTCTGAGCAGAAATCAAGAGTCATATGCTTAACCAACTGAGCCATCCCCCCACACACATATTATTTCCATATCTATTTACCTATTTCTATAGATTATCTATACCTAGAGAGAGATAAAAGGAACATATTCTTTATTATGTTGGACTATACCTTTTTTTTTATAATGTTACTTTTTTATGATTTGTAGAAAGCCACTCAAGGTTCCACACATTCCCATTTTATCTATCATGGCTTCTTTATATTTTAGTTTGTATCAGTTGAATTGGACCCCATAGCTTTTCTCCTTATACCACCAGTCAGTGGAAATGCAGATCTACTGTCACTAGCCCTTGGTACTGCCCATTACTTGTGTTTGAAAGAAGACTTCAAACAACTGATTAGATCACACCCCCAGTCGACAACCTGAATGCGTTTGAGAAACCAATCTGAGCAGAGAACTTAGTTATGCTGTGCCTGGACTTCTGATAGATGGGTATTATTTTCAGTCGCTAATTTTGTGGGGATTTGTTATGTAGCGATAGAAAAGCAATGCAGTTTTACTTATACCTAATCCTTTGAGGCACAACTAACAAGTGTCCACCTCGCATTAGCTTAGTGAGAGGAAATTTCCCGGAAGTCCCAGGTAACCATGGAAAGGGTAGGGATGCTCATCTGAGATGCAATTGGGACGTGCCCCTCAAGTACTGCCAGGGCACAGTTGGAAACCATCGCCGCTCTCTACCTTTGTTGCCTTCATTGTCTCAGACCACTTGCTTCCACAAAATAAGCAAAACAATTGCTGGGTTCTTGGCAGCATTGTTCAGGGTTTCATCACCGGTGAAATGATCCCTTTCCTCAGCTTTTATGGAAGATTTTCCAGCACATTGGCCTCATCTGAATCATCGTGGTTTTACTACAACTAGTCAAGTGTGGTGTCAAGGAAGATGATGGGCGGACCACACCCTTGAGAACCACATGCTTAGCATGTAGGCAAGATCCTGAGGCAAAAAAGAAAAATGAAAAAAAATCTGTTTATAGAAGTCCAGGGGAATGCTGAGAAAAGAAAAATGATAAAAACAGAAGAAACAAATATTCATTCAACAAATATTCATTCAGATATGCCAACAACTTTAAACCCTGAAGGTACAGTTCACGGATCTTCTGCCATCAATGATGCTTACTTTCTGGAGAGTAGAGATACACATTACACACATCAACAGAAAGAGGTATAATAAAATAACATTAATAAATTCTCAGGAAAGAAACAATAGGATTCAGAGGTACTGTGGGTGACAGGGAGGAGTCCATTTTCTGTCCTGAGCAGTTTGTCAAGGTTCAGTTTTCGGAGTATGGCTGAGAACTTCTGCTTGTTTGCAGATAAAACTTTTTGAGAATCCAAAGACTCGTAAGAGATCCGGACTTAATATAAGAAGTTTAAATTCTGTATCTCTACCTTTAAGCTTTTATTCTTCTTTCTTTCTCTCTCTCTCTCTGTGTCTCTTTTTTGAGAGAGACAGAGAGAGAGAGAGAGAGAGAGAGAGAAAGAGAATGCATGTGGTGGAGGACCAAAGGGAAAGGGAGGGAGAGAATCTTAAGCAGACTCTGTGCTCAGCAAAGAGCTTGACCTGGGGCTTGGTCCTAGGACCTTGTGATCATGAACTGAGCTGAAATCAAAACTGGGAAACTTAAACAATTGAGCCACCCAGGTGCCCCAAAGATGACTAAAGTCTCTGGCTCAACATTTCTCATTAAAATTTTTTTTTTACATTTATTTATTTTTGATAGAGAGCACAAGTGGGGGAGGGACAGAGAGACACAGAATCCGAGGCGGGCTCCAGGCTCTGAGTTGTCAGCACAGAGCCCAACTCAGGGCTCGAACCCACAGACCACGAGATCATGACCTGAGGTGAAGTTGGACGCTCAACCGACTGAGCCACCCGGGCGCCCTGTCAACATTTCTCATTTTAAAATTGGCATGACCATACCTATTTCATAGGGCTACAGTGAGCATTACATGGGATGATGAATATGTGTGAACCACACTGAGAGGTGCCTGGCATACAATAATTGCCTAAAATTTGCTCTTGTAATTCTGCGCATAGCTCCAGTTTGTCCTGTATATTATTGCTTCCTGATTATTAAAACATGCATACTTATTAGAATTTGCATATCCAAAACCATAATTTCATTTATGTGCCTCAAAACAAAATAGAAAAATAATAAAAAATTAAGTCCAATGAGAATATATGAAAAAAATTCAACTTAACTAGAATTCAAGTGAATACTTATATTAAAATAACAAATAGTTCCTCCTTTTCATCTACCCAAATATAGAAGATATTTGAAAAAACTTTTAATGTTTGCTTGTTTTTGAAAGAGAGAGAGAGTGCAGGCAGGGGAGGGTTAGAGAGAGAGGAGACACAGAAGCTGAAGCAGCTCCAGGCTCCAAGCTCTCAGCATGGAGCCCGGTGTGGGGCTCCAACTCACGATTTGTGAGATCATGACCTGAGTGGAAGTTGGACGCTTAACAGACTGAGCCACCCAGGCGCCCCTAGAAGATATTTTAAAAGAGAGAATAGTCTTAACTAATACACAATAAAATAGTTTAAGTTATGATATGTTTACAGAGTAAAAAAAAACAGTAATGAAAATAACATTTATTATATATTTTCAAAAATATTAGCCTCTAATTATGTTATTATGGTGAATATAAGTAAATAAACTATAAAATTAGGAATTCAGTATGATCCACAATACTTACAAATATAAATTAAAATAAAGCACACATGATGAGAAATAATACAAGATGTTAAATCACTTGCTACTTTTTTCTGAAGTTATTTTTTTTACCATTTCTATATTTCATGCCTTCAAATTTATTACAAGAAGTGTACCTTATTTTATGTCCAGAAAAATATTTTAAAAATTAAATGTGAACTGTTTTCTTATAACCTACAGAATGCCAAACATTTTGGTAGAACTTCCTATTTTTTTATACTTCTGTGTACAGATATTTCATGGAAGTCTTTTATTTCAATCCTTTCTTCTAACATGGAATTATCCTAGATGCTTTCAGCAGGATGTGAGTCAATGCAGAGAACCGTGTTTATAAGTCATCAGCAAGGGCTTGCAGAGACGCAGGTCCTTTTCTGGAGGTCCAGAACCGACACACGTGGGAAGCCATAGGAGTCTCTGAAGTAGCTGCTGGAGGACATTAAGACAAGGAGTCGCCCCAGGAGAACAGCAGCTTCTCTCTTCAGAGGCTGGAGTCAGAATGCCTGCAGTTCGATTCTGAGATCAGAAAGTCACAGTCATCCGCATGCTACTGAGCACCCAGAGGGACGGAGAAGGGTTTGGCTATGGCTTTCTTGGCCATTAAGAGAACATTTACATTTTTCTTCTCAAATGTTTGCTATATGTAAATCAATTTTTGTATTATTGTTTTTAGTGATAGTCTTTAGAATGAAATTCAAAGGTATTATTTTTTTAAGTTTATATTTGAGAGAGTTGGGGGAGGGGAAGGGAAGGGAAGGGAAAAGGGGAAGAGAAGAAAAGAGAAGAGAGAAGAGAGGAGAGGAGGGGAGGGGAGGGGAGGGGAGGGAAGGGAAGGGAAGGGAAGGGAAGGGAAGGGAAGGGAAGGGAAGGGAAGGGAAGGGAAGGGAAGGGAAAGGAAGAGAAGGGAAGGGAAGGGAAGAGAAGAGAAGAGAATCCCAAGCAGGCTCCACGCCATCAGTGTAGAGCCCAAAGCAGGGCCCGATCCCATGAGCCATGAGATCATGACCTGAACCGAGATCAAGAGTCAGTTTAACTGACTGAGCCACCCAGGCACCCCCAAAAGTATTATTTTGATATAGATGTGTACCCACACATAAAATCAAATCACATCATAGCCAGTATCAAAAATTGTAAGGCAAAATATAGAGGTTAAAATGAAGATTTCATTAAGTAATTTTGTCTAAATTATAGCAATTAGAGCAAAATTTACATTATGGAATTATATCATCGGTTCAATCAAAATTTAAAAAACTTAGCCATTCTTTAAAACATAGTATGTTAGCATGTTTTTCTTAACTATGCTCTTATTTCGCTTCATTTACCTCTAGATTTTGTTCTATTCTGCTTCTGTCTTCTACAGTTCCCTCTATCTATATTGTCTTAATTCTTTGCATTAAATACTCCAAAAGAGGCATAGGGAGCTTCTAAATTTCCCATTATCTAAAGATGAACTTCTTATCCTTTGTCACTAATACCACTATTGGACACATTACAAGACTGCCCTTCTATTTCAGGTAACTTTATAAAATTAGTGTTTCTTAGCTTCCTCCACGTGTATAGTACCCTCTCATATATAGTGCCTCTCCCAGCAAGGAAACTTGACCTGAAGGGAGCTGTATTCTTGCCTCCCACACTCAACTTGTTTGATCTCACATACTAAATAAAATACAGCCTGACCTCCATCAAAACACATTTCTGCAACATCTCCTTGACTTTGGGCTAAAGGCAATATGGCTAACACTCCACTGACTTCCAAGATTGATTTGGCTGGCTGATCAAGTGTAAAGGTAGCTGTCTCCTTTTCCCTTCATTGCTTCATGTGTACACATGAGGTCAAGAGAAAGGAAAGCTTTCTCAATAAACAAACTCTATCCTTCAGTAATTGGACTTGACAAACACCATCTCCTGACAGAGCCTTCAAATACATTCTCATCAACTATGAATTGGCATAAACACACTCATGGTTTCGTTAGTTTTTATTTGCTTTAGACATAACATGTAATTTGGAAGACATTCCAAATCACTGACATAACTTTCTATTTACATGCTTGTTTTAGGCAAACATGTGTATGCCACATTATGCTATAAAACATGACGGGTAAATTTCTGATTTTTTTCTAACTTATTTCTAAGCATAGTAACATTCACAATTGGTGAATATTTTATTTTTATTTTTTTAAGTTTAATCAGTTATTGAGAGAGAGAGAGAGAGAGAGAGAACATGGGGGGAGAGGCAGAGAGAGAGGGAGAGAGAATCCCAAGCAGGCTCTGAGCTATCAGTGCAGAGCCCCACACGGGGCTTGATCTCACAAACTGTGAGATCACGACCTGAACCGAAATCAAGATTCAGACGCTTAACAACTGAGTCACCGAGGCACCCTTATTATTTTAAATAGGCTCCACACCCAATGTGGGGCTTGAACTCACTACCCTGGGATTAAGAGTCACATGCTCTACTGACTAAGCCAACCAGGTGTCCCACAAATGGTTTATTAATGACTTCCTTTAAGAGATATGCAAAAAATTCAAGGATATTTATGCATGCTTAAATAATTCTCAACATAAATGAGCTTCCAGTCATTCTTTATGTGTTTTCCCCTAAAAGTATTACAATTTGCTGGTAGTTCTAAAAACTCTACTTATGTATACCAAAATTGCATTTGGTCTCCGATAATTATTTTTAACAGAACTACATTGCCTTTTTCATCCCATAAGTAGTAGATGATATGTTGGAACTTTTATATGGAATGATTTCAATACTAAAAATTTTTGATCTGAAATAGAATTTTCAGTCACATTTTCAAATCAGTCACATGGGTCAATAACAACACATATATGTATTGAGTGCCTACAAGGCACTGTTCTAGGTACTGATTTTTTAAAAAAATGTCCTTTAAAACACTACTTTGCAAGCTTATAATAGTGCTATATTACTTTTATAATTTAAAAATTGCCTATAGTTTTCTCATAGTTTCTAGGGATCGGAAAGTAGGATGTCATTATTATATTATTACACTGATTCATTTTATTTTTATGTTATTCATCACCCTATATACCACTTCTCTAAATTGTGAATCAACACTTGAATGATTTAACCCTATTTTTCCACAGGAGATTTTTACATCACTAAATAGATGCTACAACTATACAGCCAAGAGATATTTCTACATTGTTTTATTCATTATAGCATGTGCAGCATTTTAATTACTGCACAGAATGCAGATTTCCCCCAAGGGCACCCACTGTGGAAAATGTTTAAATGTAATCACAATAAATCTTCTTATCCTTGTTATTTAAAACCTCCATCATTAAAACTCTGGGTTTTCCTGAAATACTGTTCCTCCCAGATCCCATTTCAGAAAAGTCATGCTTAAAGAGAACAACAATAGAATGGGTCCAAAAACATTTTTAGTTAAAACTTATGAAGACACTTTCATAGTGTGCCACTTACCATTGTGTGTGCAAGCCAAGGACATTTTTATGATTTGACAGTTATCTAATCTACTGTTTATAATATACGGAAGTTCATTTATTCTCTAGGCATCTGGGCTTTATCTGTCTTGGTGAGTTTTTTATGAGTCATCCAACAAATTAAAATATTTCAGGAAGAACAAACAATGAAATATAGAAATAAAGTAAGTCTGAAAAATCAGGAAATAGTAATATAGTGGTTTGGATAAAGTGACTCTAACAAGAATGTTATATATTTTGTATATAATATTATGCATATACTATTATGAGCCATCTACATTCAACTTGAGTTATCTTTCTAAATAACAATAATAACCCATAGTAACATTCTGACTTCGCTTATCAAGCTATTTTCAAATACAAACACAAAAGCAAACAGAAATGATAAAGGTAAATAGTGGGAGTGTAAGATTACTAAATACTAATGATAATTAAGTACATAGTAGTAGCTGGGGCGCCTGGGTGGCTCAATCAGTTAAGCATCCAACTTGGGCTTGTAGGAGGATTCTCGCACAGTCATGACCCTGAGGCTTTTCTTTCCAGGGAGCAACTTTATTTGTGCCGGCATTGACTCAGTTGGGTTTGTACCCAAAGCACTGAGCCCTGAAAGCCACTTGGTGTAGTTTTTCATACGCTTTTTACTTCTTTGTCTCCCGTATATGGTAACACACAAACAGGCAGTCTGAGTGGTCTCATGTTACAAGGTCATGAGGGATGTCATGTATGCATATAATCAGGTTTGCCTTAGCTGTTTTGTTTGTTTTTCCTTCCTAAGGGAGTGGACCCTACCCTAGGCTCAGGTCATGATCTCTTGACTTGTGGGTTTGAGCCCCGTGTCGGGCTCTGTGCTGACAACTCAGAGCCTGGAGCCTGCTTCCGATTCTGTGTCTCCCTCTCTCTCTGCCTCTCCTCTACTCATGCTCTGTCTCGCTCTGTCTCTAAAAAATACATAAATGTTAAAAAGAAAATTAAGTACACAAGTAGCAGATATTTCAGTAGAAAAGTAAGCATTTTCTAAGGTTATTATATTTAAAGATATGATATGTAAGTTCTAGAAGCCATGTGAAATTTAACATTGTGCTAGACATTAAATTTAAGTTTTTGTGTGATTTTGAAGAAACCTATAAAATACAGCCAGAATACGTAGTGTTATGGTGTTAATGACCTTGAGTTGGAAAGCAACCAGTGTCCACAGGTTTGGAATTAGAGACAGATTTCCAGGCTCTTTTTATAAATTACTTTTTCCTTTCTCATCTATTAGCTACATTTTGCAAAAAGTCTAGGTCACCTGATGAATTAGTTCATTTATTTTAATGAGGTACACACAGTAATGTATGAAAAATAAAAACCCTTTAAGCATTGCAGGATCCTAAGCAGAAATGCTATTCCTGACAGCAATCTAGTAATCAAGGCTTGCAAAGCTGTAGCTTGGAAAATTTGTTGTATTTCTTCCTCTTATGGACATTTTCAATTAAATATAAAGATTTTTTGCTTCACATGGTGGTTTTAAATTGGTATTTCATCATTTTATGTATTGCTGGCACTGGCTCTGGGTTATTTAGCATTTATTAATAAATTCCATTTTGACCTTTCCCAGGTTTTGCTATTTATTAGGTGTTTTTGAACTATTGCAGAGATGACTGAGCAGAATTGGGGAATTTTTTTTTACCCCTTTTAAAACCTCATACTTTATTTTTACACTGACCTTTAAAGTTGGTATGTAGCTAAGATTTGAAAGTTCTGTTTAAAAACCACCCTGCTGAAACATCAGACAATCCCAAAAGTTCAAAACAGATTGGCTAGCGGATGGCTGAAAGCTGAAAGCAAAGGAGTCCAGGAAGAAGAAGAGAGAAAAGCAACAAGGAATGTCGGGAGAGGGAGGACTTTGGCATATTCGCCACGACCACTTGTTCCGTAAATCATTACTGACTTAGGAAGGCAGGACGTACACTTTGCGTAAATAAGTCGTGTCTGATGGAAAGTGGCTTCTGAATATGCTTGAGTATATTTGGAGAAGGAACATTTTGTTTTTCCATTTGTTTATTCTACCTTGAATAGACCACCCTAGTTTTATTTAGTTGATTTCATAAAACGGGTCAAATTTATCCCAGGTTAAAATCTGTGGGATGTTTAGTTTTTTAAGGATGCAGTCACTGATTGGTTTATGTTTTACGCTTGGTTCATACTTGGAGTTCCAATGCCAGAGATTACAAAATGGCTTAAAGAATAAAAGCTGTCTGACATAAGGTCAGAAGGATTATAATTCTCTTATTGCTTGTGGCCAATAAAAGCCATAAACACGACTAATTGTGTTCTGCAGAGTCCCATAAGCTAGTGGAGTAATGCTCTTCCTCATTTGGAATTTTTCCGGACTGCTCGTTTTTTATCGAGGCCTTGGCATCTGCAAGAAACTATTTGTTACCTGCGTTTTCTAATGGACAACAACGTTCTCTTTTTCTTCATTAAAGTGTCATCCGGTGAAAGATGAAATCTCGTTTTTAATCAAGCAGCAAAGTGTAGCTGATTATATGTAACAAAATAGTTTGATGTTTATAGAGCTATTTAAAATAAAAAGGCATCATTGACTGAGATAAACTATAGTGTAAATAACCCATGTGTAGTAATAAAATGGCTTATTACATGATGAATGGTGCCAAACAGTTCAAGTTTTATCAAAGAGCTATATTTCAAATTTTAATCCAACTTAGTCTTTCTTCTCCTATCTTTGAAGTATGGAGACTATCTCGTTAGTTAAGCTTAGAAATATGCTGTTGAAGCATCATAGCTAAAATATTTGGCAAAACTGCGAAACATAGATCTTGACTTTGTAAAAATTAATAATTTATATTGATTCTGGGTTTCAAAAGTGAATTCTCCAAACTTTGCTAGAGTGTTCTGCCACATATTGTGTTACGTACTTAGGAAGATGCAGATATAAAGCAGGAGTCACATGTAGAGTTCCCATCCTCAGGACAGCCTAGGAGCCCGTGTTCACCCTCCATTCATATTTGCTCTATTATGAAAAATCTTAACATTGATTATAACTTTTGGAATGTGTGCGTGAAGAAGGCAAGGGTTCTATTTATTCGAGTGAATTAACTGTCATAATGGTAGAACAGAACTGGAACCTAATATACTTTGTCATATATTTTCTTTTTTAAAATAATGTATTAAGATAAAATTTATACAACATGAAGTTAACAGTGTTAAAGTGACACTTAAGTAGCGTTTAGTACATTCACAAGGTGGTGCAACTACAATCTTTAGTTCCAAAAGATTTCTATCACCAAACTCATTAATCAGCTTCTCCTCATTCCCCTACACCCCTAACCATAGCAACCAGTCTCTATGTATTCACCTAGTCTGGATATTTCATGTAATTGCAATCATATAATATGTGACTGTTTTGTGTTTGGTTTCTTTCACTGAACATATTATTTTAGAGGCTTATATTTTCTCCTAAGAAACACCTATTCAGTACTAAATTATGTTTATCCTTGAAATGTTGGAGAGCAGACAACAAATGTTGTTAGTCCAGAGACCGGGGCAAAATTTTCGAGTTTCCAATTACAATACTTGAGGTATAATGCATATTATTTAACCTTTCTGGGCCACATGCTCTTGCACATAATTAAGAAAGAAATAACTATTTATTAGGATGATTTTGAATAATAAATGACATAATGTTTAAGAAGTTCTAGAACGTAATATGTCCTCGATTTTTATTCCATTCGACCATGGCATAGATAAAATTGTTGCAGTATCTTCATAATTCGATGATCGAATTGATATTTACTCAAATATTTCTGTTAATATTTATTGACTTGTAGGTGAGTGAATAATAAATACAACTCATCTCACATATATCAATTTTGTCATTACTTTGATTCCATATCTATAAAGATATTCTGTTTTTACTTCATAAATTTTAGTAAAAGTATAGAGTTTAATGGAAATTACCCTTAAAAAATCACAACATTGTTATGTTTGGTCTGCAGCCTATTTTGCCTGAATTGGAAATTTTTTTTTTTTAATTTTGACCCATTTTATAAGATTTCTATGTTAATGATGAAATTCTTCTACAGAAGATAATGTATTCCTTAGGAAAGAAGTTTCAACAAAGCAAAGCAATGTTGGGTCACAAAGCTGTTTCTGCCTTACATGGAGATTGTTATTCAAAATTACACACACAGTTAAGCTGCTTTTATCTAAGCTGAAGAAAAAAATCTATTTTATGGACTTGATTATGATGCAAAGGACAGCAGGGTTTTATTTTTATAAAATGGAAATCTGATATTTTGTCTTGAATGTGAAAATGGTCAAGCCTCAGCCCTAATGTTGTTTATGACTCCACAGAATATCAGGGCAAAGGATTCTAAATGTAGACTGAAATTATAAAGAACAAACGAGTTAGTTATCTGTCCTCATCAAAGGGAGCTTTCACGAAAACTAAACTTAAAAAACAAAAGTGTCAGGGACTATTATCTTGAATTTTGAAGTAAGGGAGTCTCTCCCCACTGTGTTCAGCTATATGTATCTTTGTTGATTTTGTTGTTCTTATTAGACATTCCCTTAGTTAATTTTTATTTTTATTGCTTCTTTTTTCTTACAACTATTTTAGTTCATTTCTTTTTAGCTCACGACTTATTTGATACATTTGTGGAAATTTAATCTGTCCTATGTCATTTTACATGATAATTTTATTGAAATGTTTCATCTGAAATTCCTTTGAAGCCCATGAGAAATAAAATATCTTTTTTGTGATGCCGTTTTATCAAATTTTATGATGATTCTCCCTTAAGGAATATCACACACACACACTCTCTCTCTCTCTCTCTCTCTCTCTCTCTCTCTCTCAAAATAAATAAATAAGCAAAATAAACTTGCATTCCCTAATTTCTAAACCAGGAAGTAAAACATAATTTCCCTCTTAGCTTGGTTATATGCTGTCTGTGCTCCAGTCATTTTTCTGTAAAGTGTCATTTCTGTGGGATTAATGACCACCTATAATCAAATTATATTTCAAAACCACAGTTCCTTAATAAAGTATTTAACAGGTTGCTTTTTAAAGTGTGGGAAATAGTTATGGAACATATTTACTGTTGGCATTTACTCAAACCTCTCAGCTCAAGATTTTGTTTCTAAAATAGAAATAATACCATGCAATGTGACTGTATACAGTTAGTAATATAAATAAAGTGTGTGATCTATCTTCCATATGTATGCACCAGATGCATACATATTAAAAATATGTTAATTTTCTCCCCTGGAAGAATATTTTATATATTCCACAGCATACTTCATTAAAATATGTGTAATGATAAAATATATGTACAGGTTTAAAATGAAACTTCAAAGGAAGATTATGCTAAACTCAAGTGTCTGCATGCTTATTATGCTTGTCACTGATCTAAAAATTATTTAAAGGTTAGTTTTCTAATCTAATTGCACAGCTAAGAGTTTAAGGTCATCATAATGCTAGAGAATTGAAAAAAAATACTCTTCCAGCCTTGACAGATACAAGAGGCAGAGAAGGGAAGGAACTCATTTGAATCATACATAAACACAAAGTAAAATAAAATAAATGGTCTCCTTGATGGTACACAAGCAATAAGATCAGTTTTGATGTCCCAAGTTAGGAGAGAAAAAAATCTTTAAAAAGAATTAAGCTGTCATTTTGAATTGTAGCCAGAGAATGTTCCCCTTTCACTTTGAATAAAACTACCAAACCAGGAAGAGAAAGATGTGAGTCTCAACTGGGCTAACAATAAGGGGAGATTTATCAGGATTGCATAAAAGTGGGTTATCTCGCTTTTAAAGACGCAGGGGATAACCTTAATATCAGGACTCGCAGACATATACTACTACTGTATTAAAATGATCCCTTAATTATGGATCCTGGGTTTTAATTCCAAGGGCATTTTACAGCTGAATCCATAATGGAACCTTATCATAATTACGGAAGGAAAAAAAATCACATTGTCAACAATTGCCTGTGTGTGATGAGGCACTTATCTTTTGATGTTCAGTTACCTTCTGCTTGTTAACCTTGTCGTGGAGGGCCACTGCAGAGAGCAGCGACCAAATGCACCCCCCAGTAATTACTGTAATTCAGTGGGAGATGCAGTCACTTGAGGCAGGCAGCTCTACCCCCACCATCAAACTTATGCAACTCAAGGAAAACACAAACATGTTCGGGCTCGGACAAATTAGGCATGAACAAATGTCTCACATTAAGTGAGTTAAAGGACCTTGCTGAAAATTACAAGGGCTGCTTAGGAAAGCAATGAATCCCATTATGGAAGTAATAGGTCTAAAAGAAAGCAGCTTGTTGGAGACCATATACAGCGGCAGGATGGAGACACCTTGGTGGGAGCGGGCCCCATCCTGGACACAGTTCTTCAGCATGGCCCCCTCTGGGAGGAGTAATCAAAGTCAGGAGTTGGAGACTACCGTCCTAGAAATGTAATTAGAAAATAAAATGCTGTTTTGTATTCCCTCAAGCAATTTTACTAGGGAAAACCAGGAAGAACACAATCCTATGTCTCACTCTGAGTTTTAAAAAGTTCTGTCTTTCTGGCAATACCTGATTTGAATTCATAGACTGCACACTGCAGGGCAGTGTGGACATTTATACCTCTATCAGAAATTATTTCCACATTATGATAAATAGGCTTGGGATATGGGTACTTCTAAATAACTATCTTTATGAAATATATTATTTTAATATGCATTTTCCCTGCCTTGCACTTCACTGGCAGGTGGGTGAGAGGTTCCTATTCTTTAAACACGAATGAGACTGGGCAGTGCTCCATTTAGCTCTTTCTCCTGCTTCAGTGATAATGTAATTCATAGGAAATTCTGCCTTAACTCTGCTTTGTAGTATTTTCTAATGGCTTGCTACACTCTGAAAAAGTGCAGTTTTATTCAAGTCTATTCTGTTGTGGAAAAAAATAAAATGGAAGAGGGGAGAGCAGGAGTAAGGATATATGCAACACGTGAGCCTAAGTAGGTAGATAGAGGGGTGTAGTAGAAAATGAAGTCATTAGGAGCCTGTGCTATGCAGCGCCATGAAAAAAATATAAGACAAATCACCACCACCCTATGTTTTGCAGGCTTCCATTAAGGGAGTCTGTGTGTGTGAGTAAATGGCCCTTAAGTTCGAGACTTTTTTGTGGTTTGACTTTAAAAAGTGCCGGTGAGGATGCGGAGAAAAGGGAACCCTCTTGCACTGTTGGTGGAAAAATGCAAACTTGTGATGCCACTGTGGAAAACAGTATGAAGGTCCCTCAAAAAGTTAAAAATAGAACTACCCTAGGATCCTGCATTTGTCTTCCTAGGTATTTACCCAAAGAGCACAAAAATACTAATTCAAAGGGATACATTAGCCCTGATGTTGGTAGCGGCAGCATCAACAATAGCCAGATTATGGAAAGAGCCCAGGTGTCCATCAAGTGATGTGTGGATAAAGAAGATGCGGAATATTACTCAGCCATAAAAAGAATGAAATCTTGACATTTCTAATGACGTGGATGGAGCTAGAGAGTATTATGTTAAATGAAATAAGTCAGAGAAAGACAAATACCATATAATTTCACTCATATGTGGAAACATAAGAAACAAAACAAATGAGCAAAGGGGGGAAAACAGAGGGAGGCAAACCAAGAATCACACTTAACTCTACAGAACAAGCTGATGGTCACCAGAGAAGTGGGTGGGGGGATGGGTTTAAAGGTTATGGGGATTAAAGAGTGCACTTGTCATGATAAGCAGGGGGTTGTTGTATGGAGTGTTGAATCACTGTATATACACCTGAAACTAATATTATACTCTATATTAACTGGAATGTCAATAAAAACTTAAAAAAGTAATATGTAGACATCGGTCCAGCCTTATCATTCTAGTGATGTTATCAGTCCAGCGATGCTGCCTGTTTTTAAATACATCGGAATTTTTTTTTTTACAATATAAGGTGCCTGTTTAATATCATGAGTCGTATACCAAAATGTTGTTATATTTTTTAATGGTAAACTGAATCAGTAGGAAAAACAGTCAAATGGAACGAAGAATTGATTACATAATGTATCCCAATTTCATCGGTTGCTTATTGGATATAAGATTTATAGTCTATACTTGTGAATGTCTCTCTTCCTTTTTTCTTCTGATCTGTGGGCCCACTTAGGTGAGCAATAAAAACATCCACCTTCTCTTCCCATTTCACATTTCAGTTAAAACAATTTTCGTGATAAAAATGTTAGATCTATCTTTTAATGAAGTATAGACTCCTCACATTCGACTTGCATTGAACTTGTGTGTCAAAAGTTTAAATAATTGGGAAATACTGGTCCAAAAATATAGGTGATGCAAACATACCTACACTGCTGTAGATTTAACTTAAACAACCTCTAACTAATGCTCATACATTTCACTGGTATGAAATACACTAATAGTAATTTATAATCAAAAGGCAAATATAGGAGTAATGAAACATTATGTGACACGCTTAGAGGCACATTGATGATACCCTCATCATACTAGTACTGCCACTATTCCTGGCCCTGCATGTGTGGGAGGTGACATGTTCCCTTGTGAAACATTGGCCACTATGTTTCTTACTAGGATGTTTTTATCAGCTTACTGAGATATCTTTGACAAATAAACATTTTTATATATTTACAGTGTACAATGTGGTGATTTGCTATACATCGTGAAATGATTGCCACAATCAAGCAAATTAGTACAGGCGTCACCTCACATTGTCACCAGTGAGTGGGGGAGATGGGTGGGTAGGTGGATGTTCACGTGTGTGTGTGGTGAGAACGTTTAGAATCTGCTATCTTAACAAATTCCAAGTACGAAATATAGTAGTATTAACTACGACAACCGTGATGTCCATTGGATCCTCAGAGTTTATTCATCTTGTAACTGAAAGTTTTTACTCTTTGAGATCTCTCCACTCTCCCCAACCCCCAGACCCTGGCAACCATCATTCTATTCTCTGTCTCAGTGAATTAGACTTTTAGATGCCACATATAAGTGAGATTATACAGTATTTTTCTTTCTCTGTCTGGTATATTTCACTCAGCATATTGTCCTCCAGTTTATTCCATGTTGTCATAAATGGCAGGATTTCCTTCTTTCTCACGACTGAATAATTGCATGTAAACACCACATTTTCTTTATCCATTCATCTGTCTATGGACATTTGAGTTATTTCTGTATCTTGGCTATGGGATACTTTAATGAGCATGAGGGTACAGATTTCATTTCCTTTGAGTATGTACCTAAAAGTGGGATTGCTGAATCATATGGTAGTTCAATTTTTATTAATTTTTTTGAGGAAACTCCATACTGTTTTCCATAATGGCTGCACCAATTTACATTTCTGCTAACAGCACACAAAAGTTCCTTTTTCTTCCACTCCTCGCCACTTCTCTCTCTTGTCTTTTTGGTAATAGCCGTCCTACCAGATTTGAGGTGATATCTCATGGTTTTGATTTGCATTTCCCTTCTGATTAGTGATGCTGGGCACCTTTTAATATACCAGTGGCCACTTGTATGTCTTCCTTGGAAACATATCTATTCATGTCCTTTGCCCATTTTAAAAATCAAGTCATTTGGGTTTTTTTGTTTTTTTCCTTTTTTGTTTTTTGTTTTGTTTTGTTTTGTTTTGTTTTTTTGCCATTGAGTTGTATGAGTTCATTACATATTTTGAATGTTATCCCCTTATTGGATATGTGGTATGCAAATATTTTTTTCCCAATTCTGTAGGTTACCTTAGCATTTTGTTGATTGTTTCCTTTGCTGTGCACAAGCATTTTAGTTGGATGAGATCCCACTTGTCTATTTTTACTTTTCTTGCCTGTGCTTTTGGTGTCCTATCCAGGAAATCTTTGATGTTTTCCCGTAACCCGTGTGTCCTTCCTATCCACAGAATGTGGAAGGATTGCAGAGAAATCCTTTGTCTAGTGAACTTTTCTTGCAGTAAATTATTATTACTAATATTATCGTCGATGATGATGATGATGATGATGTTGTAACCTAGCCTTGTTTGGCTTCTGCCTATCTGAAGTTTTCTTGCTCTTTCTCTTTTTCTCTAGGAATTTCTCTAGCTGCTTATTGTAAACAGTGGATGACTATCCATTTCCTTTTAAAATGTTCTCTTCCCTGCCACTCTTTAGTGTATAATAGATTTTAGTTGAAGTCTCATGATCAAACTTGGACTCTGGACTCCCCCACTCTAAGTAAAGAACTATTCGTTTAAGCAGTTAGAGCTCTGCTACTTAATTTGTATCTTATAGATTTGAAGAGGATTTGGTTTTCAGGGATTTGTTTCAATCTGGACAAAACTGTGTTTGACTATTAGTCCCCATAGACTTTTGGTTGGGATTGTGATAATCTAATATTTTTTTTCTTGATAACTTGAATTTGGTGGGGGGGGTCATTTTGTGTGGCATAAGAGAAAGAATGCTTTTTCTTTACCATATTCAATGAAAAAAATGAAATTCTTATAATACTACATTTACTAAAATCAATAAAAGATTTAATGGTTCTACATTCTTTCACAAATAATACTTATTAATGCCATATAGTATGAGCCTCTTCCTATACGTATTATACCCAAACCTATCCTTAAAATTCTGAATATTATTTCTGATTTTTTTTCTATTTTATATATGAATGGACTGAAGCTTAGAGGAACTAAGTATCTTGGCAGAGTCAAATTAATAACTAAGATACACTAACCTGGTAAACAAGTAATTTATAAGCTTTGCCTAAACTTCCTCTTGGTCTACTTTTTTTTCAGTCTCTCATGTGTGTTATCCAGTCTTGCTACAAAAAATAAGAACAATTCTCCTAATGAGTGATCTCTTATGAGTAACTGTTTTACATAACCCCTAATGGCCACTAAATCTAGTAGCCAGTATTTTCCCTCGTGCTGTATGCCCTATAATTTTAACACAGCCCAAACCCTTTTCTTTGGCATATTCAGAATATTGGGCTTAATTTGCCCATTTACTTGATATAGGCTGCATCATTTATTTCTTGAAACTTTTTACCTGGCTTTGAAGAAGCAAGACTATGTCATCAGTAGAAGTCCCAATTATTGTGTCTATTTTGTCCTAGTTTATTGTCTGTGCAGGAACTGTTGAAGGATTTTAGTTAATATCACTTAATTTGTTAATTATTGCTCTCTTTTGTATATTTTTTATTGCTTTGTAACATTTTCTTGCGTCTTTGCTGGTGTGAACATTTTGGTTCTCGTTCTGTGACCTCTCTTGCCTCATTCTTTTCAAGTCTAGTCTTCTATGATATCAAAATCTTGACTTTTCAGTGAGGGCTTCTTCTCAGCCATGAGGGCAGATGGAAATTGAGACAGTCTGCTCTTCTTGATATCTGTCATCTAAACACACTATGAAATCAAGGCTCTGTGTAGTTTTTCTGAGTTAATTTTACCTTACTTTCTCCCCCATAAGTAAGAAATAGATGAGCCGCATACCATGAACTGAGAACAAAAAGAGGAGACAGGGGTTACTGGTGCCATGTGCTTGTGATGCGGTAACCTGGGAATCAGAAAACTTACATTCTCATCTCAACTCTCTAATTGGGATCTTAATTAAACATTTGTTCTAACATTTCTTGGTAGGAAAATGAAAGAGGCTGGCTTAAATTACTCAGAGGTCTTTTTTAGTTAAAAAACAAAATTAAAAAACTTTAATTTTTTTTTTTTTATGTAGAAATCTTTGAAAAGGGTGAAGTTGAGCTGGAAACTCTAAAATATGAAATCTAATGTGTCTGGGGCATAGGGTGAATCCAGCCCAGAGTGAGGGTTTAGTCTGGTCTAATTAGGCCAGGACTTCACCGATAAATCTTGATGAGTTTACAGTAATGGGCAGAGTATCATTTTGAAATGAGTACTGACCAGAGGAAATGAAAAGGATGCTTTAATATCTGGGCAGTGGGGTATAGTTGAATAAGAAACAACTAGAAGCAAAAAGAAATAGAAAGAAAGGGCATCAAGTATTATGGATAAAAGCATCCATAAGGTTGAAATCTTAAACTTTTTTTTTAAACGGTCATCCATTTTTTGAGAGAGACAGAGAGACAGAGCACGATCAGGAGAGGGGCAGAGAGAGAGAGAGAGAGAGAGAGAGAGAGAGAGACAGAATCCAAAGCAGGCTCCAGGCTCTGAGCTGTCAGCACAGAGCCTGATGTGGGTCTAGAACCCACTAACTGTGAGATCATGACCTGAGCTAAAGTCGGACACTCAATCAACTGAGCCACCCAGGCACCCCAATAAAGTTGAATCTAATGATTTATAGCATTTGTTTTGCAGATAATAAAGAATTCTGAGTAAGTGATAGACAACACTAACTAATCAAACAATGTGACACAGTTTTAAAAATCGTGAGTTGTAGGGACATCCTAGAAGATCTTCCTTAAGAACTGGACTCCCACCCACCCAAATAAATAAACCCCTATAGTAATATTATGCCAATAAATCTTCCTACCTTTTCTTTCTGCACCCTGCCCACGGCACCTCCAACACCAGTAACAGGTATTTATGCTAAGAAAAGTCTACTAACAAAACTGGGCCAAATAATCTCTCTTAGGAATCTGGGCTACAAAAAATGACTTTTGTTATTAAGTTTTGGATGATTAAACTGAGAGAAGACATAGCTTCTTTCTTTTGGCAGTTTGCAAAGGGAAGCAAATATTACCTGGATACAATAAGGCCAAATGGGGACTAGACTCAGCATGGTGTCACTCTAAAATAAAAATATTACAAATCTAATCCCTAAAGCAAAGAAAAGCAATGTAATGCTTCCATACAGGCCTTTGTGGGTGCCTGATGGGGGAAGGATTTTACTACATAAAAAATTTAGAGACTTTCTAATTGCCTCATTTCCACACTCTCCCCAATGTGACACTGATCACATCTGTAGCTACAAATCAATACTCCTTCTCTCTCCATGATTTTCCAAGATGATTCTGTGCCACATGGCTGTCACTCCATTATTAATTCTTCCCTCTGCAGCACCATTTGTATGTAAAATGCTCTAGTTCTCAAGACTTTATCAAATCCTTTGATTTTCTTCCAATTTCAATAAATACAAGGAAAGCGCTGCAAGTTACAAGTTTGGAGGAAGCATTTCTGTCTGGGGGTTGGAGCAGGATATGAGGACCTGGGCATTAGAACAGCCAATATAGAAAACTGTCAAAATATATGAAATTTGTTTTACCTGACCCACAGAGAAAAACATGTCTAAAGGGAGAGCATGTAATAAAGCAGGTGCACAGAGGAGAGGGACTGTAAGACGCAAGAAAGAGAGTAAGAGATCCCTTTAATTGATGACGCCTCACCCACAATTACCTTCTTACTTTTCTGAGGCCCAGCTACACATCTGGACTTGGGGAAAGCGAGATACCCTCAACTTCTCATTTAGTCCCCACCCCTCCTGCCTTGTGACTCACTCTAAATCAAAGGTGTTCAGTTACTCATAATTTATTAATTATCAGGCCAACTTTCTCCACATACAAGTCTACAAGTTTGTCTTTCAAAAATGGAGAGATTCAAGTAATTCATGAGTTGTAGCAATTATTCTCCAAGTTCAACTATTAACCACACTTAAATCAAAAGAGAAATATAATTAAAACGGAGAATAGAGGAGGAAATAACTATGTCATATAGGTTACTTTCTCATAAACTTTTAGCACCTACATTTCAGAGCAAATACATTTATATATAAACCATATATTTATGATACTGCTATAGTGCAGAATTTAATATAAGCTACATAACAATAACCACTCATTATGTTTACATGTTTCCTAATATGATACTTGAAAATGTAAGAAATTTTATCTGAAATGTTTGAGGATTTGTTTTAAAAGTCACCGTGGGTCTAGAAATGTCATTATATTGCTTATTTAATGTCCATATTAAAATTTTGCATAACAAATTTTATGATAAGCTTACATATTGTTTATGTATGTGTTTAAAATTATAATCATCATGGAAACATGCTTGCTACAAAACTATCATATTTATTATCATCACCGTGTACTATTTTTATTCACTTAAGAATACTTGAAATTCTCTTATTTGTATATTTTCTACCTCTTCCTATTTGATTTAGAGTTTTGTGAGAGCAGGGGTCATGTCTGCCTTATTCTCTCTTCACACCTGAAACGGTTTCTGAGACTTGTTGAGGTTCAGTATTCAAACAGTCCTAAAAAGATAATAGGAAAACCAGTCATTGTGTGTCTCTGATGTTATACAATATAAATAAATAGCCTATGAAGTATTATAAAAGTGAGTAATTAAAATATAACCAAAGCTCTAGATTTAATTTTCAATTTACAGAAATATAGAGCATAAGTTAAATGAAATATAGGCACAAGTTAAAAACTATGTGGAGGCAATCATAAATATAGAATAAAAGACATTCCATTAGACAGAGTGCCTGGGATCCCCTAAAATTGAAGTTTTGGGTGTAATGGTGTAACTCTATTTGATTTAAAATGGCTAAAAATGGAAATATAACATACCAAAATTTGTGGGAAGTGGAAAAAGAAACTCTAAGAAACAAGTTCATAGTGATCACTTCCTACCTCAAGAAAAAAGACACTCAAATAAACAACCTAACTTTACACCTCAAAGAACTAAAACAAGAACAAACAAAGCCCCAAGTTAGTAGAACTAAGGAAACAACAAGGATTAAAGCAGAAATAAATGACATAGATACAAAAAAAAAAAAAAACAATAGAAAAGATCAATGAAACTAAGAGCTGGTTGTTTGAAAAGATAAACAAAATTGACAAGCCTTTACCCAGGCTCACCAAGAAAAAAGAACCCAATAAATAAGATCAGAAATGGAAAAGGAGATATTACAACTGATACCACAGACATACAAAGGATAATAAGAGACTACTAAGAACACTTATATGCCAACAAATGGGACAACCCAGAAGAAATGGATAAATTCCTAAAATCATGAAGAAATAGGAAATCTGAACAGACTGATTACTAGCAGGGAGATTGACTCAGTAATTCAGAACCTCCCAAATAACAAAAGTCTGGGACCAGAGAGCTCTATTGGTGAATTCTACCAAACATTCAAAGATTTTATACTTAACTTTTCTCAAATGTTGCCAAAAACTAGAAGAAAAGGGAACTCTTCTAAATGAATTTTATGAGGCCAACATTACCCTGACACCAAAACCAGACAAGGATGCCATAGGAAAAGAAAATTACAGACCAATACCACTGATGAACATGGATGCAAAAATCCTCAAGAAAATATTAGCAAACCAAATTGAAGAATACATAAAAGTATCACTCACAACAATCAAATGGGATTTATTTCAGGAATGGGAGGATGGTTCACATCCACAAATCAGTCAATGTGATGCACCATATTAACAAAATGAATGACAAAAATCATATTATCAGAGTGCCTGGGTGGCTCAGTCAAAGCGTCTGACTTCGGCTCAGGTCATGATCTCCTGGCTCATGAGTTTGAGCACCGCAGCGGGCTCTGTGCTGACAGCTCAGAGCCTCGGAGCCTGTTTCAGATTCTGTGTCTCCTTCTTTTTCTGCTCCTCCCCAGCTTGTGCTCTGTCTCTGTCTCTCAAAAATAAACATTACAAAAATAAAAAAAAATCATATGATTATCTCAATAGATGCAGAAAAAGCATTTGACAACATGCAACATTCATTTATGATAAAATCACTCAACAAAGCAGTTACAGAGGGAATGTACTCTCAACATAATAAAGGCCACACACAAGCTGCAGCTTGAGTGCATCTTATGTGAGACATTGAGTAAGAAGTATCCAGCTTAGCTGCTCTTGAATTTGTGATTCCAGAACCTGTGAAATAGTAAGTGTGTATGGTTTTAAGTTTAAGACACTTTGTCACTTTGAATAGATAACTAATCCAAACCCTTGATTTTCTGCACTAGATTTGCTATGTAAAGCTCCCGAAAGGAAGAATGTTTAGTTCTTTGATAGTTTCTAGAACACCAACAATTCCATTGATCTTGTATAAAACTGTTCAAAAGAAGTCTTATTTACTGTAGGGCTATTAGGACATCCATGACTCAAATCAAATTTCTAGACAGGAACAGAGACATAGAGTAAAAGGGACAGGGAGAAAGAGGCAACAAAATCAAAGGGAAATAGAGAAAAATAAATAGGCAAAAGGAAACGTGGAAAAATGTTCAGAAAAGTCAGTAAAATGTTTATCTTTGGTGTTGATTGCTACCACACTTAATTCATGTTGCTTTTGTTTTATTCTTGAGCCAGACATTTGTGCTTTGTATTGCTTTATTTTATGTTAATTTTTAAAGTTCATTTATTTATTTTGAGAGAGATAATGTGCTCACATGAGCGTGGGAATGGGGCAGAGAGAGAGGAAGAGAGAGAATCTCAAGCAGGCTCCATGCTGTCAGGGTGGAGCCCAACGCAGGGCTCAGTCTCACCAACTGTGAGATCATGACCTGAGTCAAAATCAAGAGTCAGATGCTTAACTGACTGAGCCGTCCAGGTGCCCCTATTTTGTTATTTTTTACTTGCCTCAACTTTTTTTAATGTTTGTTTATTTTGAGAGAGAGAGAGAGAGAGAGAGAGAGAGAAGGCAGGGGAGGAGCAGAGAGAGAGAAGGAGAGAGAAAATCCAAAGTAGGTTCCATGCCCAGTGTGGAACCCAAGGTGAGATTGATCAAACGACTGTGAGATCATGATCTGAGCCAAAATCAAAAGTCAGAAGCTTAACCAACTGAGCCCCCACTGGCCCTACTTGCCTCAACTTCAATGATGAAAATTTAAAGACCCAATGGTTAATTGGTCTCTGACATGAATAAAATAGTAGGTAAAATGTTTATACTTTCACCATTTTAACTTACTGTTTGTAATTGGCAAATACACATTTTTTTAAAACACCATCACATCCTTTAAACTCTTAATGTTATGTTTTTCCCAGTGGACAAATTTTAAGATCACCACTGCTACTCATCTATAAATGTGGGGCATATTATAAGAAAAGTCAGGCATTCACTTTGTGCCTTTAACTTGGAGGGAGTTTGGCAGTGTTTGCACCATAAACAAGTATTCTGTTTGGGAACTGAATTCAAGACTGATGTCCTTTTCTTAGCCTTTCAGACCAGCAGAAACATCTCCGGGGTAGCATGGAAGATTGATGGGTTAGGAGTAGAGGTGCTGAAGTGACTTCAGTGTGTATATGACTTCAGTGTGTATGTGACTTCAAATTTATTTTACTTCCCCAAAATGTAGAATTAATTCCTTGGTATCTCCTTGTTGTCATTTCTTTGTAAGACCTTGTATGGAGAGGTTAATAAGGAAAATTGTGTCTTCTGAAATGATTAGGTCAGCAGTATAGAACAGAAATAAGTTCTCCCACTTTTCCAAATATAGCAGTCTTAACATTTCTGAAAACGATAAAGACAAATAACATGAGTACACTCTGAAAACTCAAACAAGAAAATAAATATAAGTAGAGAAAGGTCATAGATAACTTCTAACCCTCTTAACGTGTTTCAATTGCATCTTATTGGGCATCTTAATAAAGGAGACATTTACTGAGGGTAAGGCATTGTGGAACATTAGTCCAGGGACTGTACCAAAAGAAAGATTTCCGGTAAGTTATTTTTATTGTTAATAATATCATACAGGTAATCTCCAACATACCCTCCAGTGATTTTCCTAGCACTAATATGAATGTTAATTTCAATAATCTAATTAACATTCTGTGTGCGCGCGCACGTGTGTGTGTGTGTGTGTGTGTGTGTGTGTGTGTGTGTGTGTGTGTGTTATGTGGTATGTACTTGGTCAAGGAGAAATGGTAAACACAAAAAGAAGTTAAGGTATTTTGCTGTGTTTTGTTTTTTACATACAGAAGCTATTTCCCATGGAAATGGCAATATGTCAGTCCACAAATAGAGCTTCATGCTCTTCCTTGCTTCCTGTCTCCAAGGAAAGATACAGCATTTTATGTGGCCAGAATTCCACAGAATAGATTGAACTGACACAAGAGAAGAGCTTTCTAAAGGCTGTTTTTGGCCGGTAGTGCCCCGAGATTCCACTGCAAGGCTCTGTTTCTCATGGATTTTGAAGTCAGTGAGTTAGAAACCAAGACCGGCTTTAGAAATCTGCCCTGGTTGGAAAGGGCATGGAACATGGGACCACGAGGAGCTTTGTGAAGGGCTCTGGGGAAGATCCCACCTGAGTGATTCTTTGTGCTGCTGTGTTCACTTCCTGCACCAGGTTTTTCTATCACAGGGCAGTTATATAACAAGGGCAAGATTTGGCTGTGATGTTAGAGAGTGAGACCTTGTTTGGTACAATGCGTTTATACCACAACCCTGAGTTGAGCCTAAACACAAGATTCCACTATAAGCTTTATTCTGAAATACAGAAAATTATACTGCCAACGGAAGTTAGTGCCTCAATTTGAAACTGATTATAGGACGTCTGTATTTGGTGGTGTTGGGGGCGGGGGACTAAACCAGTGACTCCCCTCCACAAACCGGTCCATTAATTCAATTGAAATGGGAGTTCTGAGCACATAGGACCAGAATCTAATGTGGCCACATGAGGAATATTTTCCTTCTCTGCTGTAACCCTGAAACTAAATGTGCATTTTTCTTACTGACTAGTTTCATGAACGGGGCCAAAAGGTAGTGAGAGCCCATCTCTCTATGAGAGAAAATCCTCTCTGATCAATAGTTCCACTCTGATCGTGTCTGTAATGTATATCACAGCCCAGTCTGCAAGCAGCTGAGAAACTCTGCCATCCACTGCATGGCTGGGAGCCAGTGGGGCACTTAACGGAGCTCTTTGTCCTCTCTGCCAGCCTTTGAAGGCATTTGATGCATCTGAACATCGGGAGTCTTTTTTTACTTCCCCAACAGGAGACGAAGATCTCACTCTAATGTTGTTACACAAGAAAGTCATTTAAGAACCCCGCACCCTTACTTTTTGGTCAGTCAATGATAGCAAACTGTTTGTTCAAAAGGACTTTTAGTGTGAGTTGTTCTACTCCAAGAAATGCAGTGGTAATTAAAATAAAAACGGAAAAGTCAGAATACAGCGCGATCTAACCCAAAATTACCCCATGTGGCCCGGAGCTTTTTTTCATTCTTGATAGTGTAGTACCCCAAATCACAAGTCATATTTGCTCTTGATTAAATGGAAAAGCCAAAGTTTAAGTCGTGATATGTCAAATGACACCAGCCACAGACAGGCGAAGGAAGAGAAAATGCTTGTAAAATCCCTGGACAACACTGGAGGAAAAAGATACAACGTAACTAGTGAAAGAGCCTAAGTTTTGAAAACAGATGAAAACTGTACACCTCTTGCCTCCACCCGACCAATAATGAAGCAAATGATCTTGCTGAACATTACTTAAAACTTGCTTAAATTATCACTCTAACTCATAAAATCCATTTATTGTAATAATGCAGAAAAATTCACCCCACACCAAAATTTGCTTGTAACAAAATAATCTAATAGTGTTCCATTATTGTGTGTGTGTGTGTGTAAATAATGATTTTCATGAGTATCAATATCTGGTATATTGGCTTTATCTCATACCACTTCATTTAACAATTAAAGTGTTCATGATATAAAATGGAAAACTATAGCTGACTCTGAATAAAACTTACCCACTACCTCCCACTGCTCCTTCTGCTCCTTATATACAATATGAGTTTACCTGTGATTCAATAGACAGTGAAAAATATTTCCTTTTATCTTCAGAATTCTACTTGATGTCAAGAATCATTCACTTTTAAATGACATGTTTCATGGCCAATCAAACTTATTTGATGGGGCACCTGTCGATTGGGCTTCTGACTTCAGCTCTGGTCGTGATCTCACGGTTTGTGAGTTCGAGCCCCGCGTCAGGCTCTGTGCTGACGGCTCGGAGCCTGGAGCCCGTTTCAGATTCTATGTCTCCCTCTCTCTCTGCTCCTCCCCTGCTCATGCTCTGTCTCTCTCTGTCTCAAAAATAAATAACAATATTTTTAAAAAATTAAAAAAAAAACTTACTTGATTAAGCAGTGGTTCTCAAATATAGTGTTTGTTATATGTGCATATACACACAGACACAGACACACACATATGTAATCACCTTTTTTGTTCATAATATGAATTCAGTGGAAGAATAAGATATTTCCCGTCCCTTTAAAAATCATAGAGTGTGAGACTTAAAATAGCTGTTATCACTAAAAGATTTTGTAATGTAACACGGTCTTATTTCATAAATTTCACTAGTAAATAATAGTTTATTGTATGAATAACCCAAAATATATTGATCTATTCTACTGAAAGTGGACATTCAGTGTTGTTTTCTGTATCTGGATACTTGTGCATGTGTTTTTTTATTATTAGCAAGGTTTCCAAAAGGGTCGTTATTTAACATGTCATCTGATAAACACGTACATATCCTGTGGTATATGTATATACATGCAAATGTGTATACGTGTATACATAAGCACATGCTCATATGTGTAGTGTGGATGTGTGTACACATGTTTTTGCCTATATTTAATTGTTAGGTTGTAGTATATGTGCATGTCTAACTTTACTAGGCAATGCCTAATTGATTTCTAATGTGGCTGTATCGTTTTATACGCCCATCAAATGTAGATAAGTGATCCCATGGGTACTCATCCTTGAAAACACTTGTTATTATCAGGTTTTAAAGTTTTTGCCATATGGTTAGTATACATTTCATTTTACATTTTTTTGTTTGTTTGTTTACCAGGATAGTTGAACATGTGTTCACATTTAATGGCCATTTGTAATTCCCTTTCTATGAAATTATATTTATACCTTTATTCACTTTTGATCTGGTTTATTTTGTCCTTTTCTCTAATTTGTGGAAAGTTTTTATATATTCTGGATATGAATAAATTGTAGGCAAAACGGGTTGCAAATATTTTACCTTTTTAAGGATTATGTTTTTATTTTTTATTCTTTTGGCATTTATTAATACGTAGAAGTTTTTAAGTGTAAGATTGTTAAATTTATTAATAGTTCCTTTTTTTTTTCCAACGTTTATTTATTTTTGGGACAGAGAGAGACAGAGCATGAACGGGGTAGGGGCAGAGAGAGAGGGAGACACAGAATCGGAAACAGGCTCCAGGCTCTGAGCCATCAGCCCAGAGCCTGACGCGGGGCTGGAACTCACGGACCGCGAGATCGTGACCTGAGCCGAAGTCGGACGCTTAACCGACTGCGCCACCCAGGCGCCCCAACAGTTCCTTTTTTTACTTTATCATAATTAAAACATCCTTTTAATCCTTGTTATAAAAAATCCTCTTCCATTTTACTCTAGAAGTATCTGTTCTGTCTTTTACATATAAATTCCTAAAGCTGTTAGAGTAGGCAGTTAGTAAGTTCTAACAGGATGCCTGGAGGCCAGCAGGGAGGAAGTCAAGGTAAGCTGTGAGGACACCAGAGGCTCCTTCTGGGAGCACTCCAAAACTAAACCACAAGAAACCAGATCAAACCAGACAGGCTTAAGATGGCCCACAAAGTAGACCAAAGCTCACATTATGCCTTCATTATACTACATCACTGTACAAAAATCTCTCTAAGGGTGCCATGGCAGGAAACCTCTGACCAAGTAAGGAAAAAGACCCACGTTCCTGGAAGAGACCACCCTACCTCCAAGAAATCCCTACCTCAAATAATGAATATTCCACCCCTTAGTTAACAAGAGTCAATAAAAGATAGAAAGCCAAACCCCCCGTTTGCCCCCCAAACCTCCAGGGCAAAACTCTCCCCGGAGTTCACCCACTCTCACATCTGGAGGGTGTACTTTTCAGCGTGTGTTGCTCATCCATTGTGTTGTGTCTGTCCCTCAATTCTTTCTTGTGACAGAACCAAGAGCCTCGAGCGACATCTTTTGGATGGACTGATCAAGGTCTCCCTGGTGCACTTAGCAACAAAACCATTTTAGATGGTTGTGGGCTGAAAATTTCAATTCATTTAAATTGCATTATAGGAACCATTATACAGGATTTGTTTTGTATCATAATTTTTCTTCTATATTTTTCTATTTTTTTCTCTCTTTCTTCATTTTTGGCCATTTATTTGGACTGAGTTTCTCTTTCCCTTCAATATTTCATTAATTTTTTTCTTAACCAATATAGAAGTTATATTATGTCTTCATTATTTTGTGATTGCCTTCAGAATTTTAACATTCATATTTAGCTTAAGATGTTCAAGTATAAATGGTATTTTTGCCACTTTTTCCTGGACAATCCAAAGATCTGAAAATTATTTCACTCCAAAGCCCCTGCCGTCTCCTCCCCCTCCTAATCACACACAAAGGCTTATCATCCTAGAGTTTAGTTCTTTCTACCTTAGTTCCTTAACAAATTTTTTTTAAATGTTTACTCATTTATTTTTGAGAGAGAGAGTGAGAGAGCATAGGGAGAGGGGCAGAGCGAGAGAGAGACACAGAGTATGAAGCAGGCTCCAGGCTCTGAGCTGTCAGCACAGAGCCCAACGCAAGGCTCAAACTCAGGAACTTCGAGATCATGACCTGAGGGGAAGTCGGATGCTTAACTGACTGAGCCACCCAGGTGCCCCTCTACCTTGGTTCCTTTAACCACAAAACCTAGATGCTTTCTTTGTCTTCTGGATCCATGCTGCGTTTAAAATTTACATTACTTACCATGATTTCATACATTTAATAACTTCTTTCTGGTTTACTGAGACCCAATCTTTAGAATCCTAGATACAGATAAACACAGGCAGATGCTAACTCCATTGCTGTTTTATTTACCCTTACACATATTTCTGTTGCTACTTCTGGCCTCTGTTTTTGTTTTTTGTTTGTTTAGTTTTCGTTTTTAATTTCCAAAAGTTTAGCTATGTGTTTTAAACTCTTGGTGTTAATATATTACCCAGGGAGGAGGCGTTGGACTTCACATCTATTTTGCCATTTGGGGAAAAAAAGTGGAAAAAAAAAACCCCAGCATTTTGAAAGAAAAGAATGTTAAGTAAGTATTTCAGAGAAATATTTACTGCGTAAGATGCCAATATACATAACGTATTTGAAAATTTGGGGAAATCAAACAATTTGAAAATTTTAGCAAAAGATAACGTGTAAGTTTTCCAAAATACCCCTATGACCAAGTGAGTTGGGAAAGATGAAGGGAAAAGGTGGTGTATATACTTGGGTATTAGTAACAGACAGAAGAGTGTCTGTAACCATGACATCTTTGGAAAGGTAGTAAGACCTGGGCTTATGAGAATTAAAATAACTCTCTACTTGAAGACCTGTCACAATGAGGTAAATTTCATCAGTAAACAGTTTAAAATACCATTTTCTCGGAGTTGATTCATATTTTGTTTCACTGGACTGTCATAACAATTACTGATTTCTTTACCTGACCATGGCTATTGATATTAAGGCTTAGGAATGGGATTTTTTTAAATGCCACTCATATACGTTGAGAAGGAAATAGAGTTGAAAGCTAAACGTTTCTCACTGAAAAAAAAATTCCTTTAATTTTCTGCCCACTAAAGTGTTGCCATCTCACGTCATTTTAATATGCAGTTAACCAGAGGATGGAAATGCTATGATTTATTGTGACAGGGTAAATAAAGCAATAAGAGCAAATCTAATTTAAGCATGCATCATTGAGCGTGCCTTTTCACTCCCGCTTGATGGCTACCCAAAATGATCCAACGAAAAATCAAAAGCAAGATGCATTAAAAGTGGGAGACTGGCTTTGGAGCACACTAAAAGCTGTTGTGTAGTTAGGGGTTGTCCTCCTAAGTCACTGAAGTCTGGCCAGGAGCTAAGAAAGGTTTATCATGATCTTCTTAAGCCTTTTTGCTTCCTGCTGCTCTATGAACCATTTAGTATAGCTGATCCTTCCATCAGGAGCCCCCATTGGAAATGTATCTCTTTTGTGTACCAGCTGGGGGTTCCTGGACAAATTTCTTAACAAGCCACACCTCCATTCCTACATCTATAAAATGGAAATACAAATCATATGAAATTAATCCAGGTGTGTGAGTGTTGAATGAGACTACACATGGAGGACTTAGGCATTGTCTAGTCGTTACAAAAGCTCGGTAAATACTAGTTATTATTAATATTAAGCTTAAGTATAAGTAAAAACAGGTGCCTGAAACAAGTGAAGTCACTACATTGAATACCTTGCTCTCAAACAGAAAAGAATATGAAAACAAGCAGCTTGTCTTCCAGGCTGCCAATTAACTAGATTCAAGGGGTAAATATATAACATTCCATGTTAAATGTGTGTAACTCTGATGGCTCCCACATTCACTCTGGCTGGGGTCAGTCTTTCTTTCAAAAGCTCCAGAAGGTGTTTCCAGGATCATTCCCCTTGTGTTCTCCCTTCTGTCATGTGTCTGCTACTTTTCTCTTCAACATGTTCTTGATAACATTAATTTGTTTCCAAACACCTTGAGAAAAGCATCATCATCATAAACAAACAAACCAAAAAACAAAAAACAAAAGAAAACAACCACAAGTTTTTCTCTAAGAAGAATTCTTTTGTTTCAGAGCCAACACACTCCAATTCCACATGCATTTTAAAAATCACAACATACTTCATCTCATTACATGTTTTGTGCATACAAAAAATGAATAGTAAAAACACATTTTTCAGGGTGCCTGGGTGGCTCAGTCAGTTAAGCCTCTGACTCTTGGTTTCGGCTCAAGTTATGATCTCACGGTTCATAGGTTCAAGTCCTGCACCGGGATCTGTGCTGACATCATGGAACCTGCTTTGGATTTTCTCTCTCCTTCTCTCTCTGCTCCTTCTCTACTCGCTGTCTCTCTCCCTCCCTCTCTCTCTCTCTCTCTCTCTCTCTCTCTGTCTCTGTCTCTTTCTCTCTCAAAATAAATAAATAAACATTAAAAAAACAGCAACAACACTTTTCGATGTACGCCGAATTGGATTATTGTGGTGGCTGTTGATGTTCTTATTGAGAGCTTAGAGCATAATTTTGGCTTTTTCACATTCTGGGAATGATTGGAAAATGTGATAAGACAGTGTTTTCAAGGAACCCTATGGCTTCAGTGTTGCAGCATGAATAGAAACATGGGGCAAGGATTGAGTGAGGAAGGCTCACTGTGTGCCAGGCCCTGGGCTGAGAGGTTTATAGACATTTGTTTCACACAACAATCATGTGAGAAATATTAGTAATTGCATTTTTTACAGAAGAAACTTCAGGTTTAAAAGCTTGCTCAAGGTCACACAGCCAGAACTGGAAGCTGAACTTAGGACTCACATTAACTACTGCTAGTTCTGAGAATGCTAATAGTTCTGTTGAGTCTGGCCAGGAGCTAAGAAAGGCTTCGCTACTGAACAGAAAACCACAGAAGTCTGTACAGCTAACTGTCTAATGAGTTTGCTATCTAGTGAAAATAAGTGGCTTTATCAAATTCCGTGATTTGATTCTATACGCATGTACATGCAAACTTCGTTCCTACAGATTTTGTTTGCTGCTGCAGTCGCCATTGATGAAATGTTTTAGTTACAAATTGATAGCTTCTTTTACTTCCATTTTCCAAATAAGTATGTGAAAAATTCTGATTCACCAATTTTACTATCAGTCTTTTACTATCTTGATTTTTTAAAAAATTTTAATGTTTATTTATTTTTGAGAGACAGGGAGAGACAGAGCATGAGCGGGGGAGGGAGAGAGAGAGAGGGAGACATTGAATCTGAAGCAGGCTCCAGGCTCTGAGCAGTCAGCACAGATAAAGATGCGGGGCTTGAACCCACGAACCGTGAAACCATGACCTGAGCTAAAGTCGGACACTTAACCTACTGAACCACCCAAGGCACCCTTAATATCTTGAGTTTTTAATTTTACATTTAATGTGGAATATGGGTTGGGCTTCAAAATAAAATTTAAGAACGAGTTCAATTTTTCAAAAAAAGGATGAAAATACAAAGTGGCTGAAGTCATTTGAGTTGTGACACATGTTAATGCTCCTGTAGCTTTCTGAAATGAACAAATCAGAAAAAAAAATTAAGGCAAATACCATCCACTCCCAAGTATTTGGCACGATACTGCATTCTAAGATGTGTAGGATGCAGGGGCGCCTCGGTGAATCGGTCGGTGGGGTGTGAAACTCTTGGTTTTTGCTCAGGTCATGATCTCATGGTTTGTGGGTTTGAGCACCACATTGGGCTCTATGTTGACAGTGTGGAGCCTATTTGGGATTCTCTCTCCCTCTCTGTCTCCTCCTTCCCCACCTGTATGCACTCATTCTTTCTTTCTTTCAAAATAAACTTAAAAAAATAGAAATAAAATAAAATGTGTAGGATGCATTTAGGTATTGAAGGGATAATTTTACCATTGTATTTATAATATTGCTGTATTATATTGCAGTGGAATCTACACCCTATTGACCTGGTAGACCAGATATCTTTATTCTCCAGTGCAGGTCTCAGCACAGGAGAGACTGAACATAAATATTTCCTAAAGGAACTCATATGTAACTAACCAATGAATGAGTTAATTTCTAGATTGTGTGATTATGAGCAGATATATTTTGCTGTTTTTCACATTTTTGCCACTAAGTTTGTATTTTTTTATATGGAGATAATAAACTTTATTTTAAAGAGGCCCTTTGCTTGCAGAAGTGAGAACCCAGGTTGAATATCACGGAAGGGGATTATACACATTTATCCCCCAAAGTTCCAAGCCCTCCAAAGCTGTGATGCTTGGTAGCTCAGGAAGCTCAGTTTACACCCTCCCTGTCCTCATTAGCATTCCATGCTCTGGGTGGAGCATGAAGGGGACCTTTCCTTTTCTAACAGAAACATGAAAAGGAAGAGAGATAAAAAGAGCAGTGAGAAGGAAAACACTTTGCTACGAGGAGAAATATCCTCAATTATATTTCTTGATCCTTACAAGAAGAGCATAATTATGAAAACATCAAAAAATGTATATTTTAAGATTGTTTTCACCCTGTAAGCCATTTGGTGATGAGTATAAGATTTACTGAGGAAAGATTTAACCAGTTACTCATCAACAACACAAGGTCATACATCATGAAACATCGTCTGCATTTGTAAACTCCTGGGGGTGTTTTGTTACATTACTTTTCACTCTTTTCTTTGAGCTTACTATCTTTTGTCCTATTATTAAAGAATATCAAGGTCAAATATTTTGTCACTGCCTTTGATGAATCACTCTTATACTCCAGAAATTCAACAGAGCCAAACAGATTTCTCTGCATGTGTGTATAGATCCTTGTATGTGTGTGTGTGTGTGTGTGTGTGTGTGTGTGTGTGTGTGTTCCTTAAACTGTTTGAGAAACAAAATGTAATATGTATTAAGGTATTTAATATGAACTTTTTGCTTCTGGTGTGGACAACTGAATACTTAAATATTTATGATGAATGAATGAAAGAAAAATTCTGCCTCACTTGGTAAAGGGACATTGGATTTAGATTCTGGAAGGTTTTATGATGTTTCAACACATCCCTGAGATTAAATGCCCTCTGAGCTTCTGTAAAATGGAAAATGAAGGAATTTGTTCAACGTCACATGACTAGCATGCAGCAAAGCTCTTTTTCCAACTGAAGTAGCAGGACTTCAGTGCCCATTCTCTTTACCATTACATGATGATTTGGGGGAAGATTAAATGAGACAATGCATATAAAATAATGGTATGTATTTTTAAAAATAAATAAATACGTTTTATATCATTATAGTTATGTTGACAATAACACCTGACAGGGTAGAGGGAGATGTTTGAGGACAGGAAACAGATTGATCTGAGCCGGGAATACAGGATGCAGAAGAGGACATTGCACATAGTAAGTTAAAGTAGAAAATACTGGGGGCGCCTGGGTGGCGCAGTCGGTTAAGCGTCCGACTTCAGCCAGGTCACGATCTCGCGGTCCGTGAGTTCGAGCCCCGTGTCGGGCTCTGGGCTGATGGCTCAGAGCCTGGAGCCTCTTTCAGATTCTGTGTCTCCCTCTCTCTCTGCTCCTCCCCTGTTCATGCTCTGTCTCTCTCTGTCCCAAAAAGAAATAAACGTTGAAAAAAAAAATTAAAAAAAAAATACTGTTGGGCCAGACACCGGAGGCTCTTAAATGTCACGTTTGGTATCTTTATTTTCAATGCAACCAAGAAGAATAGTTAACATATTTTATAAAGATGCAAAATGGGCCTTAACATAGTTACAGAAACAGGTTTGGCTGGGTGGCTTTGTCGGCTAAGCGGCTGACTCTTGATATCAGCTCAGGTCATGATCTCAAGTTCCTGAGATCATGTTCAGCATGGAACTTGCTTGGAATTCTCTATCTTCCTCTGCCCCTGTCCCCCGCTCATGCTCTCTCTCTCAAATAAATAAATTAATTAATTAAAAAACAAAAACAGGAAGAATGTTATAGAAGCAACATGTTTGGGGAAGGGAGGCGACAGGTTAATCCACTCGTTTGCCATTGCACTGGTTGAGGAGAAGTATTTATGTGATTAGTGGCAATGGCAGTGATAAAAAGAGCATGAATAAAAGTGTATACAATTGGAAAGAGGTATAGCAATTAAGATTATATAAGCAGGATTAAAATTCACTGAGTGCCTTTTCTATTTAGACTCAAAAGAATCAAAATCAAGGAGGTCAAAGAAAGACCCTGCCAGAGGAGTCACCTTCTTAAGCAAAGTGCCTTGCTGATTGACTTCAGGTAACCGAGCTCTAACTTCCTCAGAAGTGTTCATGTTTGGTGCAGCAGGTGGTGTTGCCACAGCACAGAAACCTTCATGCTCAGTTAAAAGATAATCAAGGGCTATCCTATTATCAAGAGCTTTGGCCAGAGAATCTAAGGATCTTTGCTGGGAAGCTGTTGTCTTAGAAATGGATTCTGAAGTTTTAGGAATTAACAAGTTCCTGATCATAGTCTCATTTACATTTTATCCCTAGCTAGGGAAGTAAGGACCTGCCAGTACAACTGAATCCTGAATTGGGAATGCCTCCTGGTAGGCCCTTTCTAACTCGATGATGGAATTAAGGAAGATGACCATTGAGTTGATTAAAAGGGTAGAACTCTTAAAGAGAAAACCACGGGCCCAAAATGGTGTCACTTAGGCCAAGTCACCAAACCTCAAGTTCTTATAAATTTTATAATCTTGATAATCTTGGTGTGGGTGAACATGCACACACACACACACACACACTCTCTCTCTCTCTCTAAAAGTTATTTAAAAATTTAATAACTACCATCCACCAGATTTGAAGCTAGTTATAAGTCAATTGTTAACAGAATAGTATGTGTAAAAGTGGACAAAAGTTCTATGGGAAACCAATTCATTGAAATAATTCTGTAACTCAAGGATCTAGAGACCCTATCCAGTTCTACTATGTGGGGTAAGCAATTTTATTCGTCTCTGAGTTTCACTCTCTTTTCCATGTGACATGGAAAGCAAAATAATAATTCTGTCTTCTGCAAGTTGTTACACAAAATAGAGGAGACTATATAAGCAAATGTGCTAGTAATATAGTTGACACGTTTTCCTTACTGTCAATATCATGTTTTATTTTGTTGTACCTTACCTTTCTCTATAAAAGTTTGAAGTGGCTTATGAAAATATACTAGTAAAGCATAGAAATGTAAATAATGCTTAGACATTCAAAACAAAGAATAATAAAAGTTAGAAAGATAAGGACAAGATTATTGAATTATTACTATTAATAGAAGCATAAAAAGAAATAAATAAGGGGTAATTTGAGTTCTTCAATTTTAAAAGGATTTTACTTGCTACAGCTCTATTTTATATACCCATAGAGTTGTGCAATCTGTAACAAACAAAGATTGGTTTATGGATCAAGGAGCAGCTTCATTAAAAAAAGGAAAAGAAATCCCTTATGTTGATGGAAGGCAGTTTGCTATCTATGTCTTATTTTATTATTTCATTTTTCTAGTAGAGGGAAAAATCAAGATCATTCTAATTTCTAATAGCATGGGATTTGGGATCATGAAAATAACAACAAAAAAACCCTACAGACATTGCAGTGGTTATTCCACATACTACTTTGTTAATACATGATGTCAGTTGCATGCCCATTTCCAGAAATGTAACAATTGCAAGGAATGTGAACGAGGATTTCAAAAAAAACCCATAACAGATGTTTGCAAGATTTTTCCCCCTACTTAGAACATAATAAACATATGGAACGGCCTATCAGGCACAATTGCTGAAGCAAAACACAAGGATCATTCAAGAAACAATTAGATTCTGTTCTAAAGAAATGGAATACTTAAAAAGGATGAGTCCTGATGGGCCTATAGTCCTGATGAGCAAATAGCTCCAACTAAACCCTTTATGATTCTATCTCCATTTGAATGTAAATATCACCACAATCTACTCAGATCAAGATTTGGGAGCACTGTGGAGATTTTTCTCCCTTGCAAGAGAAGAAAGTGTGTTGATAATAGTCCATGTCTATGTTGTAAAACGCCCACATGTGGTAACTTTGTTTGCATTCTCTTTGTTATTAAAAGGGAGGAAGATAGTTCTCATCATCTTAATGTCTTCATTTTTAGATAAAGTTTAGTGGAGCTAAGAAGATTATTTTTTTTAAGAGTAAAATCGATTGCAGGCATATTTCAAGGCACATATTCTGAGCTGCATTAGGAAGTAAATTTGGGAAATAAATCAGGGAGTAAATAAAAATTATGAATTGACAAGACAGATTACAACATAACAGCATATGCCAAAACTAAGAGAAGAAACCTTTGGTATTCAATGCCACACTGGTTTGTCCTCAAACAGCTAATTCTGGTGTAACATGATTGAACATGGCTCTGAGAACATGTAATTTTATTTATTATTTTCTAAACTAACAGTCTATCTGAAAAAAAATGTGTATCTGTAGCTGGGGTTCAGGGGTGCAAGAACACCAGCATCCAGGGGGTCCCAAACAATCCCACTAGTCTATCTCTTCCTTGAAGGGGGAACAAGGTCCTTCCCTCGCATCACAAGAGGGCTGCAGATGCCCACAAATAAAGGTGATCTCACTCTGTCTCTTCTCTATGTGAGTAAAGCATTGTTCCTTGTGTAGGTCACATCTTTCTTGATGACCTTGAAACATGCAGTGGGTTGACATCATCAGACAATTGCTCTTGGTGGTAAACACGGTTGTGCTCTCTGCTATCCTCCATGAGGTGGGGCTCCTCCCCTGGAGATGGGAATGTGTGTTACTTGCTTGACAGTTCAAATCATAACATTGCACACACTTTTCCTTCTTTCTTTATCCCAATGTGCTCTTTGTAGCTACTTCTAACTTTACACCATCCTAAAGAATAGAAGTTATTCAATCTATTGTCCATACTGACCAGGCATGTAGACTTGGTTGTATTATTTTCGTACAGTGTATATTATGAAAATAAATAGCTTTGTGTTTCCCCAGAATTAAAATATTTGAGTGTATGTTTTAGATTATATATGGCACTACTATTCTAAGATTCGGATACTCTTTCCAGGAGCTGCTAATTGTTGCTTCATTTTCCTGTTGAGGATTAATGTACCTGATGATTGATGTATTTTTGTAGACAACTATGATAGTGACATCTGAGAAATTAATTCAGTAATCAGGTAAAAGATAGTAGCTGTTCAGTATCAAAGTTATTTTAATAAAGATTGTTTTTACATATCATTCACATGCTAAGAAGTGAGCCTAAAATTGCATTAATTTGTAATATATTCTGAATTCTTTGTTTTGTTGCCTAGTGAAGTTGGATTAAACATGAAAATAGAGACACTTAAAAAGCATGAATTGTACCTTCTAAGTAAACTAAAATTGACCAACTAAGTAGTTATGTGAACTATTTAGGAATAAGGGGAAGAAATTTTAGTTTTCCTTATTCAATAAAAATTATTAGTGAATGTGTTTGTCTCTGCACTAGAAATTAACCTCTTGAGGGAATGGGCTTTGACCTAGTCAACTCTATGTCTCTGGCACATAGCATGTTGCCAAAGAATGCTTGTGGATTGGAAATTAATTGTTAATGTAAATTTGTTTAACTTTATTGATGTATCTTGCTGAAGCATGCACCTTTATCTTATTAAGCTTTCTCAAATTAGATGCTAAGTCTAGTATGGAGAATTTTAAGGTTGTCCTTGAACATTTGTTTCTCACGATTTAAATCCACTTTGGCTTAATGAAATATGGTCTTATAAGACCTCCTTGTTTCAACCTGCCCAAACTCAGTTACTTGATGCTCTTTAACTACTAATTGTTCGCATTATTCACACTTATCTGTGTGAAGTTTTGGCATCTGGTCAACAATTAAAACGCACGTACACACACACACACACACACACAAAGCATGGAGTATATTTTTTCAAGATTCAATCTCTAAAGCCTCATAGGAGATATACCCATAGGATATTGAATTGGCATAATACTAAATATCCTGCCTGATCTCAAACATAATTTTCATTTTATAGATGCAAATTATATGCAATTTGATTAATTGATTATTTAAGTAGATTAAAAAAAAACATATATTGTGCACCTGATAGTTACACATATTTGGGTCACCTGCTTGCAATTGGACAGTTAGGTTAAAAATATCTTTTTTTCTTGGCTGAATCAGTGAGTGGAACATGCAACTCTTGATCTCAGCATTGTAAGTTTGAGTCCTATGCTGGGGTCTTTTTATCTCCCTTAATAAGCTTGGAGTTTATTTTTGTAATAGGCACAATATGTTTCTTAAGTCATTATATTACAAAACAAGTTTTTGTTCATGTAATTATTACTCTAGTGTTAAATTTACCAAGTACTTTTGATACTCATCATTCACAGAATTAAAAGAAAGACTATTCTACGGTGCATTTCTTCATATGCTGAAACAGGGTTTTGAGGTTCAAACATGAACTATTGCCATGAAAACAAATCAGATTAAACTAAGTTCATATGAATATATTGTGGTCCTCATGAACAAGTTGCCAGCATAGGGTCAATATAATGTTACTGACCAAGATGGCTTTAACTTTCTCTTGAACTTGACTACATTTCAGACAGGCTTGTTTCAGGCTCCTGGTCCCTGACCCCCTTTTTCTTAGAGCATTTACTGCAAAAAACTTAACATTGAAAATTCTTTCTCTACCTCTTCAAAATACGAATACTTTTAAAAGGTTTTGACTATTTTACGTCTCAGGAATGTCTCTCTCCGTGTCCAGAGATCCATCCCTTAGAAATGTAACCACGAAAGAAGACATCCCTGCTTCCTAATTTTCGTGAGACAGTAGCAGTCTAACTTTAGCAGATACTTTGATCCAAGTTATGCAACTACGTCCTTTTGCAAAGATATGAGAAAGTTTACTTTTCCTTTGGGTAGAGAAAATTAGCAAACACAGATAACCTAAGATTACCCAACCTCAACTTCAAAAGCTCCCCAGTCCTTTCTTTCATTACAGTTGATCTCAGACAGAGTTCTGACCTCTCTCTCCTATTGTAATACCCTTGAATAAAGTCTTCCTTACATATCTAATAATTTTTTGTTTTGATATTACAGAGTATAGCAAACACATCATTCAATAGAAGAATGTTTACTCTAGTATTTTAGCTTCACTAAACTATGGTTCCCTTTTGAAAGACTTGAAAGGTTTTTTTGTTTAATCAAGTGAAATTTCAGTTATAATTTTAAGCTAATATATGTATAAGCATAAAATTAACAGGAAGTCTTTATGCTTATATGTTTATTCAACTTTAAAGCCAAACCCATGTGTACATTAAGTATAAGCAAAATAAAAATACAAAACCAATCCAATTAAAGTTCACAACATTAATGAGCTCTGACAGATTTTTGTTTCCTATAACTTAACCACCATTTACAATATGATTCTGTTAGTGATAATCAAGGCAAGCCAATGATTCTTCTCAATCTGGGCACCTGTGCTACCTATATGCCAACATTTGGCCAATGCACTTCTTATCAGTGCTTTCATGTAATGTGCTGTGAGATCATTTGGCTTTCAGTTGATCCAAAAATATGACAAGCTGTGTGACAATGAGCACAATTAAAAATTTTATCCCTGAAATCATATGGTGGTTCCCAGAAATAGAAGAGTCAAACAAAGGATAAGAGTTTCATTGATGTGGTAGGAATATCCTTACCTTTTCCACTGTGGACGCTTCATGGCTGGCCATATTAGGAAACACTGCTTAGGAGCGCCTGGGTGGCTCAGTTTGTTAAGTGTCCAACTCTTGGTTTTGGTTCAGGCCGTGATCTCACAGTTCCTGAGTTCAAGCCCCACATCGGACTCTGCGCTGATGGTTCAGAGCCTGCTTGGGACCCTCTCTCTCTCCCTCTCTCTCTGCCCCTTCCATGCACTCTATCTCTCTCTCTCTCAAAATAAATAAATAAACTTAAAAAAAAAAAGAGGGGCGCTTGGGTGGCTCAGTCGGATAAGCGTCCGACTTCGGCTCAGGTCATGATCTTGCAGTTCGTGAGTTCAAGCCCTGCATCGGGCTCTGTGCTGACAGCTCAGAGCCTGGAGCCTGTTTCGGATTCTGTGTCTCCCTCTCTTTCTCTGACCCTCCCCCGTTCATGCTCTGTCTCTCTCTGTCTCAAAAATAAATAAATGTTAAAAAAAAAAGAAAAGAAAAGACCACATTACTCTCATGTCCGCTTCCATTCATCCTTGGAGAAGATTTAGTTATTTATTGGTCTGTTCATCTGTTGGTTTCTTTGGTTATTTATTTATTTAATACATATCTATTTACTTATTTACTGTAATCATCAAAAGAAATGTTTCATCATTCCTTTAGGTTCCTAGCATGACTGCAGTTATGAATTTATGTTTGGGAAACCAACAGCACAAAGAGCGTCAGTTACCAACTCGCCATTCTTGCTTCCCCCACACAGACATATATTTTCTGTGTCAATAAACACCCTGAAATGGGAAAAGAGAAAAGTTAACCTCTCAAAAGAAAAAAAAATCATTTCATCTCTCAAATACAGTATGAAATCTTACAAATAAGTATCTCTGTGTACTTTAGCTCAAGAAAAAGAAGCTAAGTATTTATTTTTTTAAATTTTTTCTTAATGTTTATTTATTTTTGAGACAGAGAGAGACAGAGGATGAACGGGGGAGGGTCAGAGAGAGAGGGAGACACAGAATCTGAAACAGGCTCCAGGCTCTGAGCGGTCAGCACAGAGCCCGATGCGGGGCTCAAACTCATGGACCACGAGATCATGACCTGAGCCGAAGTTGGACGCTTAACCGACTGCGCCACCCAGGCGCCCCAAAATCTAAGTATTTAAAAGCTCTGAAGTTTCTTGCATCTTTGTGTTTTTAGGTATCTAACATCTACCTAAACTATATATGCTTCCTCAAGGCCTTTTTGTTATTTAATGAAAATATTTTCTTAAAGTTGAACAAGTACACAAGAAAGTGCAAAAATTGTTAGCGTGCATCTAAAATATTTTTTACATTTTGGCCCCTGGGTGGCTTAGTTGGTTGAGCATCCCACTTTGGCTCAGGTCACAATCTTGCTGCTTGGCGGGTTCAAGCCCTACGTTGGGCTCTGTGCTGATAGGTGGGAGCCTGGAGCCTACTTCAGATTCTGTGTCTCCTTCTGCCTCTCCCTCCCCCTCTCCCCCTCATGCTCTCTCTGTGTCTCAAAAATAAATAAACATTTAAAAAAATAAAAAAAAACTGTTTAAAATATGTTTTTACAAGGTGAGCACATTAATGTACCTTGCATCCAGATCAAAACCCAAATACCAAGGCCAGAAACCACTTCCATTACTACACTAACCAAAGATGCCTCCTACCAATTAACCCACCAAAGGTAAAGACAATCCACTTCTGACAGCATAAATCAGTTTTGCCTGTTTTTATACTTGATGTAAATGAATCATACAGCATGCGTGTGTGTGTGTGTGTGTGTGTGTGTGTGTGTGTATGAGTGTTTACTCTAACCTGTTCCTGTGAAATTCATTTATTTTCTTGACACTATCACGATTTGCATAATCTCATTGTTGTCTACAGTCTGATTATTTTGTTTGTTTATTGCCTTATCAAATTAGGACATCTAAGTCATGGTATTTTTCTTGTCAGTAATTTGTGTTATATTTCTTCTTTTAGTGATTTGATTAGTCTTACTAGGGATTTACCAGTTTTATTAATGTTTTGAAGTCACAAATTTTGGTTTTGTTGATACTCTTTATTGTGCACATACTTTCTATTTCATTAATATATACTCCTATTTTAATTTATTACTTCTTTCTAACTTCTGAGAATTTTATATACATTTCAAACAACCCAGCTTCTTGAAATAAAAGCCTTGATCGTAAATCATGATAAAAGCCACAAAACTCATCAAGCATTTTCAGATGTTTCCTATATATAGATCTGTGTTTATGGGTGTTTTATTCATTATATTTCTTTCTAAGTACCTATTTAGATTTTCACAAGCTGAGATATGTCATATCTAATTTCTGTGGTGATTTCTTCTTTTACCCATGGGTTATTCAGTAGTATATGGTGTGCTTTTCGACTAGTTAGGGATTTCCCAGTTATCTTTTTTACGGATACAAGAAAAATAGTATGACTTATATCAGTGCTTTGAGATTTGTTGAGACTTGCTCTATAGCTTAATAAGTGGTCAATTTTTAAAAATGTTACAGATGCACTTAAAAATAAAATATATTCTATGTTTGTTGGGTGCAATGATCTATATATGCCAGTTAGTTCATATGTGTTAATTGCATCATTTATAGCATCTGTGTCCTTACTCTTTGTGCATGCGTAAGTTTGCTATTTCTCCTAGCTATTTTTAGAAGAGTGTTAAAATCCCACTATATTTGTGGAGTTATCTCTCATTTAGTTCTCGAAGTTTGATATATACACACATACACACACACACACATATATATATGTGTGTGTGTGTGTGTGTATATATATATATATATATATATATAAATCTAAGTTATTGGATACTTAGAGTAATATTTCTTCCCTTAATCTCTAAGCTGGCTGATGACAAAAAAACCGTAACAGCTTTCTTTTGGTTAGTGTGTTCATGATAGAACTTCTTTCTTGAGTTTTATTTTTAACTTTTTTATGCCTCTTGTAAGCAATATGTAGATTTTGTTTTTGTTCTTGCTTAATTCACTTTGACAATGTCAGTCCTATAATTATTGTTTTTAGCCTATTTATATTTAATGTAATTCCTGATGCATTCAGGCTTATACTACTGTTATTCCTTTTTCTCTGAGCACCCATTTCATGCTTAATTTCTTCCTTTGTTTCTTTTGAATTTTTGTTAATGTTTATTTATTCTTGAGAGACAGAGAGACAGACAGAGACAGAAACAGAGAGCTGTGGTGGAGGGCCAGAGGGAGACGGAGACACAGAATCCAAAGCAGGCTCCAGGCTCTGAGCTGCCCGCACACAACCTGATGCAAGGCCCAAACCCATGAACTGTGAGATCATGACCTGAGTCTAAGTTGGACACTTAACAGACTGAGTCACCCAGGTGCCCCTCTTTTGTTCCTTTTGTATTAGAAATCTTATGGTCTAGGTTTTCTTTCTATTATTTCTATTACACATTTTACTAGATCTTAGTGTTTATTCTTATTAAAATATAAATTCTTCTTGAATAAGAATGTCACTTTTGTCATGTCACTAATAAAGAACAATAGAACATTTACCTCTGTATTTACTCCCTTCCTTCAATTTGTGCTGTTTTAGGCACTTTTGCTCTACATATATTTGAGTATATGCAGGAGATTACTGTTTTATACTGAGAATTAATTTTCTTGAGATGCAATTCTGCTGGCAAGAAATTTTCTTTCACTTTCTCTTTAACTTTATTTTGCCTTTATTTTTGAAGGGTATTTTTGTTGAGGATGTAATTTTAGGTTAGAGATTACTTTCTTCATTACTTTAAACAGGATATTTTATTGTCTTCTGGCTTCCAGGATTAGTCTTTATTGTCATTTTTTAATGCTATTGTCGCCTACTGGAACATAATTTGTGCACCATTTCTGGATGATTTTAACTCTTTTTCTTTGTTTTTAAGCAGTTTAATTAAAATATTCCTAAATGGGGCTTACTTTGGGCTCAATGAAGATTCTTGGTCTTTAAGTTCATATTTGTTCTCTTATTTGCATTACAAACCATTCTAAAAAGTAGTGGCTTAAAATAATGACAATTTTATGAGCTCATATTTCTGTGGGTTGATTGATTACAGCAGGGATTTCTTTTGCGAGTCTTTGTTAAGGGTTTCTCATGTCACTACATTCAGATGTGGCAGAGTCTGGAATTGTGGATGCTAGAATGCTCTAGTCCATCTGGGATACCCAAAATGGTTTCTCCACTCACATATAAGGTAACACGTGGCTTCTCTATGAAATGATTCTTTGTCTACAGGAACTTGTCCTCCAGGAACTCTCTCGAGCAGAATAGCTGGGATTCATATTTGGTGGTCCAGGGCCCTACGGTCTCAAATGCAGAAGCTGACAGGCTATTTTAAGGCTCAGGCCCGATGCTGACACAGTGTCCCTACTGTCACAATTCTGTTGCATTAAGCAAGGTACAGTTCTGGCCCATATTCGGTAAAGGAGGGCATTACACACCGCATGGATATAAGGGCATGTAGCTACTTTGGGGGCCAGTTTTGAAGATGATCTACCACAATGTGTTTCTTCAGTGTTTGGAATTTTTCTGTCGTGATCTCTTTAAATACCATTTCTAACCCTTTCTGTTGATAATTTCTGCCTGGAACAGCAGTTTCAGCTATGCTATACATTCCCTCTGTGTCCGACATTTCTTACATCCTTTTCTGTACTTTCTGTCCCTTTTTTATTTTTTTCTTCAGTGTGTATATCTTCTATTGGCATGTGTCCCAGAACATCAGTCCTGTGTTCTGCTGTGTTAAATCTGTTGTTAAATCTGTTGGGTTCTTTTTTTTAATGTTTATTTATTTTTAAGAGAGAGAGAGAGAGAGAGAGGGCAGGAGAGGAGCAGAGAAAGAGGGAGACACAGAATCCAAAGAAGGCTCCATGCTCTGAGCTGTCAGCACAGAGCCCAATGTGGGACTCAAACTCATGAACTGTGAGATTATGACCTGAGCCTAAGTGGAATGCTTAACTGACAGAGCCACCCAGATGCCCCTCAATCTATTGGGTTCTAAATTTTAATTTTTTAACGGTTTATTTATTTTTGAGAGAGAGAGAGAGAGAGAGCAAGGAGGGGCAGAGAGAGAGAGAGAGGGAGACACAGAATCCCAAGCAGGCTCCAGGCTCTGAGCTGTCAACACAGAGCCCACTGTGGGACTAGAACTCATGAACTGTGAGATCATCACCTGAGCCTAAGTGGACCGCTTAACCGACTGAGCCACCCAGGCACCCCCTAGGGTTCTTAATTTTAAAACTTTTATATATTTTTTTTCAGTTCTGGATTTTCATTACAATTCTTTTATGTATTTCAAGTCTCTGAAGTAATTCTGTATTTCTTTACTTTCTCCACCTTTCCCTTTATTTTCTGTGAACATCGTGATCATAGGTTATTGTTTTTATAAGTGTCCTGTTCTGCTAACTAAATATCTGTACTAACTCTGAGTCTGTTTCAGTCATTGTTTCTGCTCCCTTGGGTTTGGATTTTTAGGACTGCCAGCTTGCAGTTTGGGTAACGTTTATTTCCACCTTGGGCTTATCCTCCCCTCAGCCACTCTCCTCCAAGCCTTCAGATGAGCACCTGGTGTTGTCTTTATGACCCACTCCTGACATTAAATGAAGTTAGGCACTGTCTCCTCGGCGAGGCTGGAGTTGCCCTTCTTTGCTTTGCTGAGGTTGTGTTCAGTGTTTTTAGCCTCCTCAACCTACAGGAAACCTTGGAGGGGAAACCAACTGTGTATTTAGGAGCCATCACCTTCCAATTTCTCTCTCCAGTTCCCCGAGACCTCCCAAAGCTCTGCTCATGGCTCTGTCCCAGAAGCAGCGGCCCCTTTGGGGGCAGCACCCCTTCCGGGGCAGAAGACCTCTTCCAGGGCAGTAGCCTCCCCCATAAAGGCATCATCAGCAAATTCCCTCAGGGAAGACACTGCTGCAAAAGTCAGCTCTGCTTTCCGAGGCTCCTCTCTCTCTGGAATACTGCCCTCCCTAATTATCCTGCTTCCTGCGAATCTCTGAGGCCTGAGGCATGATTGTTAGATTTCATCCCAATTTTCTTGTTGTTTTTGTATTGGTCTGCCCTTTTTAACTCTTCTTTACCACAAGTTTATGTGTCACACGCTCTTTACTGTCCTTTCCTCAAGGGTCTTTGTAATTTCTTCTACACTTCGACACACTTCTTACACAGAGTAAGAGGGTTTGGTAGGGCAAGTCTCCCCTTAGACTGCATGCTTTTTGAATAGAGAAACACCGTATTATTCATCTCTGTGCTCTTGGGATCTAGCACCTGGCATCTGAGAATGCATAAGAATGTTTATTTTTTGAAGATATTGCCAGCCCAAGTGCCTCAGTCGATTGAGCATCTGATTCTTGATTTTGGCCCAGGTCATGATCCCAGGGTCATAGGATGGAGCCTTGAGTTGGGCTCCACGCTGTGTGAAACCTGCTTCAGATTCTCTCTCTCTCCCTCCTGCCCTCTCTCTGTCTCTTTCCTTCTGTCCCTTTCCCCCACGCTTGCTCTCTTTCTCTCTAAAATAAAAATTTAAAAATTAAAAATATATTGCTAGGTCAAAATGGATTCTTGTTAACATAGTTTTGGTTATAAGCTAAATATTTTAGGAGGCCAAAATTCCCATAAATACATATGGCATCCCTATGTTAAGCATCTTGGGATATCCCAGAGCAATCAGATAAAGAACAGAATTGTCAACACATGATAACTTTTAATCAATTTTGAACTTATTCTTTTTAAGTGTTTATTTATTTATTTTGAGAAAGAGAGAGTTAACGTGCAAACAGCGGAGGGGCAGAGAGAGAGGGAGAGGGAGAATCCCAAGCAGACTCTGCAGTGTCAGCACAGAACCCATGTGGGGCTCGATCTCACCAACCATGTGAGATTATGACCTGAGCTGAAGTCAAGATTTGGTCACTCAACCCACTGTGCCACTCAGACACCCCAATTCAAAAGCTACTTTTAATTATAACTTTCCCAAAATGGAAGAAGCAACCTTTTTTCCCCCTGTGGGTTCTACAATAACTCAAGTGCTGTCCCTTGACCTCTCTTCACTGATAACCTTACCAAAAACATGGTACCCTGAATGGTGGGGTGAGAGGGAATCCTGAAGAAGCAAAGTTCACTATGAATTAAAATTTTATTTATTTCTTTGGTTCTTTTTATATGTGGCTTAATGATTTACCATGAGATAAACAATACCATGTTTTTTTTTAATAAAATGGTGTTGAAGACATGTGTCATCAGTTTTTACTGTTTTTCCATACCACAACCTAGAACCTTTGCAAGGGAAAAGAAACATAATAATTATAGAAATGCAAGTAAAACCACATAAAAATGACAAAGTTGAAAAATTGGACACATTCTGAATCTTGACCCTTGTAAGTTACAGTTTTCAAATAATTTTTAAAGGTAACTGAATGAATATGATAAAAAGGTTCATACATATTATTGAGTATAGTGTCAGAATGAACTTTTCTTGGGCTTTTAGAAAAAAGCAATACCGTGGGGGCACCTGGCTGGCTTAGGTGGTTTAGTGTCCAACTCTTGATATGGACTCAGATCATGATTTGGCTGTCGTGGGTTCAAGACCCATGTCAGCCTCCATGCTCAGCACAGAGCCTGCTTGGGATTCTCTCTCTCCCTCTCTCTGTCCTTCCCCCACTCACATGCTCATGCTCTCTCTCTCTCTCTCAAAATAAGTAAACATTAAAAAAAAGGAGAAATGCCATGCATTTTCAGATCTTCCAAGAAATGTGTATATTTACATTTTCAAACAACAACGTAGATAATATTAGATAAATATCAAAGAGTTCTATTTTTGGGATTATGGTACATTTTTCCACCTGGTTGAAGTAAAACATGAATTTTGCTGCTCATGAAAGATAGGGTTTGACTAGCTATGGTCATAGTTTTGAGGCCTCTCTATGTGGATAATTTGTAGTTATGAGTATAATATTGCACCCACGATAATGCATATTGTGGTCTTGTGGATTATCATTTTCATTATAAGAAACCCTTTAAAATATTGATTTAATTTTTATTATGGTGGGTTTTTATCTAGGCTCTTTGTTGGCTATCTTATTTTACATAGCACCACTGGCTAATATTAGATACATATTTCATAAAGGATCACATACTTTTAGTGTTAAAATACTATAAAATATCCCATAGCTTTTTTGTCTTTATTTACTTCCTTCTTGAATAATTTCACATTGATTAATATGTAAACCCTTATAGAATTTACAGATTTTGATTCATCTGTTCATAAATGTGACAATACATTCAAAGAAAATAGTGTGACAGATAATGTATTTTAGTGAAAATAACAAAAGAAAACAAAACAAAGGTTGTTAGTGACAAATATGACAGCTGTAACTTTCAAAAGAAAATGGAAGTGGGGGATTTGTCCTTGCAAACGGTATTACGACCTATATTTTATAACCATTTACTTCATGTTTAATGAGAATATGGCATATTTTCTCTCAGGTTAGGAGAAAATAATAGCTTTAGACATTATCTTTGACCCTCAAACTATAGAGGAGATATGAATAATGATGAAACAAGGGGTAGAGAGCATTTTAAAATAGACTACTATGTCTCAAATAGGGGCATTCAACTATTAGTGCTAAGAATAACTTCTATAACTTTGAAATAGTTAGCATAGGTCATTTTCAAAAATGGGCCATTTCATACTCTTGGAATTTTTTTTTAAATTTTAATATAAAGTCTCTGGGCTAAAAGGGACATCATAACATGTTAATTGAGGCACAGTTCTTGCAAAAAAGAAACTGAGGCTTCGAGCTAGTAAGTGATTTTTCCCCCAGTCATTTGCATAGAGAGAACCGTGTGACATTCTCATCTGTCCCACTGTGTCACCTCCTTTCCAATTCATGAGTTCTTTGCACATCTCTTTTTGGAAGAAGCTGTTTGGGTAGAATATTTAACTGGAGATCCCCTCATTTGTCTATACAGTGGTGCAAAAAGAACTTCTTTCAATGAAAAGACCACAGTCCTCAAGTCATTTTGACCAAAGTCACTCAATCAGTATGAAATCATGTTCTCTACAGGTTGAGTGAGACCTGCCCCAACAAATGACAGCCATGGACCTATCATCCAAAACAAATGTTTAACCTTGAAAGAACCCTTAGCTTTTGGTGAACAAACCAATCTCTCAAGAGATTCTTGGGTTAAACTAAAGATAGTATTTGCGGTTCCTGGATATTTATTACTTCTGGGACTCAGCTTTTTAAAAAACTTTTTAATTAAGGAAGCTAATGCTAGTTAATTAATATTTTAAAGTAGTAATTAACATAAATTATTAGCAACTATTTTGAGGCAAAACATCTTTTTAAGACATAATTCAATTGTGAATACACATGAAATTTTCCTTTTTTTAAGAAATAAAGTGTAAAAAGACCACCTTAAATAGATAAATTACAAACAAGGCCTCACTTTTAATGGTTATGAATACATCTAAAATATGTAGATTTAATGAATTGTTCATTAGTTACATGTAAGTTACATCTTAGATGTTTCATTAGCAACATTACTTCAATCTGTATACCAAATTTATAAAATTAGCCTAAACATTTCTACATATGTACATACATTCATACACATATATTTTTATTGTATAGAAAAGGTCACCTGCATTACAATAATTCCATCGGCAACACTGTCAGATAGATCAGTTATTATTTCTATTCGGTGCATAAGGACATAAAACATGTCATGTAAATTACTCTTCTAAAGATTTCACAAGTGAATTTCAAACCAGAGGTGGTCTTGCTGTATTCTCTTTTAATTCTTAGCTCCTTCCATGGTTGAAAATTCTAGCAATAATGAGTATTCTGCTGAGTTTCAGTAAGGATTCCAACTTGAAATGTAATTGCATTATGTTATACATGCTCTTTATATTAATAATAACACATCAAAATAGATGAAATGCCATAATTCTACCCAAAAGTATGTGTGAAATAATGAGAATCAAAATCTGTTTATTGACATGTGGCTTAGAAAATTAAATAAAATAAACAACCAATTTCTTTCTATTGCCACCCTCTAGACTTAATATTCTAATTTTCTACTATATCCTTATTCAAATTACCTTTATTCTTTTAAGTTGTCTACACTTGTAGAATAAGGAAAGGTGAATGTAAATGAAAAGTACACAACTCGAGCAATAACAAGCATTTGTCTGAGAACAAAACACCTAGAGGGTCTTAGATGTCAATGTTGTGGAAGTGGCATTATTACTTATTACGCAGCTAAAGGAATGCGCACTTAAGAGGCAAGTGGATACTTTAAAGGTGTTAACATGAGATCGATTTGCATCTTGAGGATCAGGATTTTCGGGGTATAACTGTGTTTGGTCACTGGCGTCCCTGCTGTGATTTCCCCTGTTGGTCAGTTTGGCCTTTGGAGCAGCAGAATCAGCATAACCTGGAATCTTGTTAGCACAGAATCCAGGTTCCCAGCCCAGACCAACTGAATCAGAACATACACATTAACCAGTTCGCCAGGTGATTTGTGCACACATTCAAGGGTAAGAAGCCCTGAGCCTGACCCCATCAACCTTCTCTGTTTGCTGACTTACTATCCATTTGCAGTTCCTCCAGGGCAGGGATGCCTGAGAGGAACTGGCTGAGAACTTAGTGGCCATTTATTTAACACCCCCCCCCACCTCCGCTGTTGCACCTGTGAGGAGCCAGGCTCAAACCACATGCTGACCCATCTCAGACTGGAGACAATGAACTCGATCTAGGAAATAGATTAGTGTATGTAAGCAAGTGATATTGGGCTTCCAGTCATTGTATCCCTTCCTATAAGGATCCCTTCCTATAAATAGTCAAAAGGCTGTTGCTGACATAGCTAGAAACAGATATGGAAAATCACCGTGAGGAGGCAGGCACCACTAATGGTATCTGTGACACACACACACACACACACCAAGTTTTATAACAAAAGATTGATTTTGGTAATAGACAATACAGTAGAAATAAGAACACTGCCAAAAATCATCATTCTCACAAATAAGTTCCAATGGCAGCTAAAGATGTCCTAAACCTCACCTTTAACCTTTTATTAATGAGAACTCAATAAGAGTTTCATTTACTTGTATTATGCTTTCTTCTATAGCTCTAATTCAAAATTTTTATTATGCATTGATGAAAACTCTGCTTTTGAAATTGGACTTCTATGTGTATATGGGCTGGGTTTCTCATATATTGTCATAGTATTCATTGATCTGCTTACTAATAGTGTATAATATAGATACTAAAGACATATTGAGAAAGAGCAAGGCACAAATTATTTTTAAACTATTTTCTTACTCTGTTCATGTTACCCAAGGTATGGAGACTGAGAGTACGCTTAACTTTGAACATGACAATATCTTTATTCAGAATGAATGCATATCAGTAGAAAGAATTTCTGAGAAATTAAAAGATTGGTTTATTTCACTGATAATAATGGCTGATAACTGAAATATTAATCTACATGTTTGTAAAAAAAAGAGGGCCCTCTAAAATACTAACTCAAAAATGCAGATAGCTAATCTATGGAACCTTGGATGATAGTGACTATTTTCACAATGCAAATTCATACAATTTTATCTCAACTACGCACATTTATCTCAACTATGTACAAGAGACAACCTTATAATAGTAATAAAACTAACTATGATAACAATGACACATATATTATGATACATGAAACTCACATGTAGGTTTAGCTATGGAGAAGAAATGGCTCCCATGATACGTGTGAGGCTCACAGAACTACTCAATGTGTCCTTCTAAAAGAGGAAGTCCTGTGAAACAAATCTGCCCCATTCTCCTCTTGAATGACCTTAAAACTTGAGATTGGAAGAGAGCCACTAAATAGCCCTTCCTTTGGTCAAAGAGAAGGAACAGAAATACATAGGCATGTTTCTAGTCCTCTAAATTATGTTTATTAAATGTTTAGCTCTGATTGGTTGGTACATATGTATGTATTCATACACATGCAAACAAAAATAATAAAGGCACATTTTTATTCTTTTTTGCCATGTTTACTATATTTGATTTCAGTCCAATAAATTTCCAAATTCTATCCCAAACCCAACAACCATTCTTTTTGTTTTGATCTCATAGGGCTATGTAGTAGTATTTCTTCTAAATGATCTTGATACATAACTTTTGTAAATTGATAATTATCTTTGATAAATAAAAATATATAATCTACTTGCAGTTTTTAAAAGCCTCATCTAAAATATCTAATTAAATTTAAGAAAGGAAATTATTTTAGAAAATAGAATACAACGCCTTGTAAATTTTAATATCCAGTTCCATCCAAGACTGGCTAATTAACCCATAATTGGTCAATTACAACTGCAATTATATGCAGTTACCATCTTGTGTACACAAAGATCATAGGTGACAATATGTACACATTAAAGAAGTAGTCATTCTTAAAAATAAGATCTTTCTCAGGTTAGTTCTCCAAGGGCATGTGGATGCATGAAATTCCAACTGGCGAGCACAAGATATTTTATACGCTTTGAAGAAATTTTAATCCCTGGAAAAATACTTTATACATTACAATATAGACAGAAGGAGCCATTGCTATCAAAGTCTGATGTATCTAAACATCTTGTTGTATGAAAACCGGTTTGAAGAGTGCCTCTCACCTTTAATACAGTGCTGGTTGCTTGTAGGATTGATGTCCTACCTAGTTGAACTCTTAACTGCTTTGCTATAACGGGATGTTAACAGAGACAGCTGACACAGTAAAAAGTGCTATCACCACAGCTGGCCAGGGTGTGATCCAGAGCAGTTACAGAGCAAACCCAAAATGAATAGCTTACAGAAGAAGGAAGAAGGAAATATGATATTTAAGCTTCTCGTACCTTACAGATAATAGCCTTTAGGACAACAGAGAGACTTTCTAAAATTAGCATTTCCTTTTTGACATAACATAAATCAAGCCAAAGTAGTATATGTTACCATGTTGTTTGCGGAAATATAAAGCACCTGAAAACCACACTGATTAGCAGACAAATACCTTCTGTTTCCACAGATGCTAAGTACTTATTGATTTAGTTTTACCTGCTTGTGGTCATTAAGGCTGGAAAAAAAAATGACCACAACACCATAAATCATTATCATGCGGAAGCATTGATTAAGTACCTGTGTGTACCTGAAGGCATTTGGTGGAAGCAGACAAGGAAAATCATGTAAAAATATGACCAGTGGGAGAATGTGGTGATGAAAGAGAGAATGCGATACAGCCGTGGGTTCAAGCGGAAATTATGGCTTGACAGGCTCCGTGTGGGATCAAGTCTAATGGAAGAAGTTAAAGCACCACCAATCCCTCAGTATGTGCTGTTGTCTGGCATGGGATTTACCCAAGCAGACTGTTAAATCTGGTGTTAAATCAAAATGAGATCTGTCTTCAATATTATGAGCATCTCCATAGAAAATATTGGAAGTGTATTTATACTGTGTCTTTGGTCATTCTTGTTTTTAGTTGTCTCTATTTTAAAGTATTGCTTTAATGTTCATTTATTTTTGAGAGAGAGAGAGAGAGAGAACCAGAAAGGGAGGGGCAGAAAGAGAGGGAGACACAGAATCTGAAGCAGGCACCAGGCTCTGAGCTGTCAGCACAGAGCCCGACACAAGACTCGAACTCATGAACCGTGAGGTCATGACCTGAAGTGAGGTCGGACTCTTAACCCACTGAGCCATCCACGTGTCCCAGTTGTCTTTATTTTAATAAATTGGCTCGAAATTTTACAGATATGAACACGATGCAAGTTGTTGTGTTGTTTGGTTGTTTTGGCTCTTAATCCTTGAGAAGGCAAGGACCCGTCTAGAATGTTCTGGCTTCCTCCTGATTACAGGTGAGGAGAGGGTTCTGTGAGAACAACAATAATTGCTCACTTAGAAGGAACTAAGATATTCTTCTCGGTTTTTAAGGAAGTTAACATAACTTTCCAAACCACAAGAAGCTGCAAAATGCCTTACCTGTGCTATCCCTTACATGATTTTTCCCTTAACAACCTGAGACTAAAGAACTACATGATTTCAAAGCGACCTCGGCTCTGCCCTCATCTTCAAAAGAGCCAGAGAGTGCTCACAAGGGCAAGTGCTTTTTCTTTCCTCTCTGCACCCTCATTGGCAAGTGCAAGGCCACACACCTTTGAGCTGATTGAAGCATAACAAAGCTAACTACTTGCTCCAAGAATCAGACTCTGGCTTTGGGCTATAGCTCAGAACAGAAGTGATCTTTGCTGAACAGAAAGAAAGTTAAACAGATGCAATCCTCAGTGACAATCAAGAGAGACAACACTGATGCAGGAGGAAAAAAAAAATCTAAGGGCGAGCCGACATTCAAACCACTGCACAGACACTGCACCCATAAAACTAAATGAAGCATTAACAGGTCATACAATTTCAATTTGAGTGTGGGAATGAGTGAAACTTTTTGTACGGAAGATTCAAGGAAAAATAGAGACCAAAGTGAACATGGAAATCAAACTTTTGAAGACTTTCTTTCACCCTCTTCAGAAATGGTTAGGAATTTGACCTTCAATGATAAACAGTTGTGTGTGCCGTGGGAAGACTATACTAAGGATAAATGTTTTATGTTTCAAAAATGAAAGTCCTGAGTCACGATTAAAGCAAACTGGTGAGTACTCGGAATCACAATTTTCAGGTCTCTAAAACATATCACTGCTTCAAAAATTATTGGCATTACTTCCTTAGCATATACATCAATTTGTTCAAACATTTATTGATGCCCATTATTTGCCAGGTACTGTATTAAGCACTTGGTGCATAAAGGTGATAAGGACCTGCCTCTATAGTAAAGAAGCTTCCAGAGTTCCAAAACAATTATGTGCAAGTGGCCACAGTGTTTTATTTTGTTTATTGTTTGCTAAACATCAACTCTTTTGAGCCTCAAAGACCTCTTCTTGAGAACCCTGCAGTGCTGAGGGATATCAGTATTGAGCTGGGGAAGAGAGCACAATATTGCACTTGGGAAGGAAACCGTGAATAAGAAGAATCCTCTTCTTGTAGATGATTTCGTGAAAACAAAAGACCTTGTTTGGAGAATCCAGACCAAGAAATGAAGTGGTTATCTTCTCTAGGTAGATTTTAAGAAAACAGATAAAGATAAAGGTAAAGAACTTGATTTCTAAGAGAAATTTAATGAGCCTAATTTAAGTATATGACTAAACTTCTACAAATTGGGAGATGAAAAGTACCCAGAGGTCTAGAATAGACTAAGAATATCTACAAGAGGAAAGTTCTTGCTATAAAAAAATAGGCTTGCATCAAATAAAGCTAATTGGAGTACTGTTTTGAAGAACCCAGAAATTCAAACTTTGATTATCTTTGTCTTTTCCTATACATACTAGTTTCCATAGAGATCCCTTTTGTAAGTATCTGTTCTCAACATGGAGTAGGATGTGTTCATTCCAGTGTTCTCCCTGGGTGAGTGTGATAGCAACGCCAGTTTTAACTTCCAGCCAGCACCCATTTTAGCTTTAAAATGGAAAATTCTAGCATTCACCAGAACCTCGGAGACAGAAGGAGAGACATTCTGAATTCGTTCGGAATATTTTACACATTTTCTTTCATGGCAAGGAATGCTGCTCCAGGGTCTCATGTATGCTTTCATAGCCTCAATTCCCAGACAACCCACCTCAATTTGATTATCTAGCAACCACGCTACTGAAAGACCTCTTACTGGCCACTTATGGCATTGAAACTGATCACTGGACATTTTTCGGTGTTATTTTATTTGAACTCTCAGTATCATTTGACCCTGTTCACCACTTCTCTCTTTTTGAAATTCTTCTTCCTTTACTTGGATCGCACTATATTCTTCTTGTTTCCCCTAATTCTATCAGAACTTTCTTTTTAAACATGCAGTCCCCAAGTATTCGTCGTGGCCTCTTCTCAATTACGTGTACTCAGTTGGGCAATTTTTGTAGCCTGACCAATTCATGTTTGTCCCTCAAGGGCCATGAAGCACATTTTAGAAGACTTCCCTTTCTTGATGTTCCAGCTTGATACTGAACAATTCATGATTAGCATTCCCCTCTAACATTCCATATCATCATGTACAAATTTCTTAGAAAACCACAGTGAATTATAATTTTCCACCAGTTTATTTTTCATTATCTTGTTTTCCACCAGATTTTAAGATTCTCAAGACAGGGGTCTCTGTCTCATTCATCATTATATTCCACCTTATTCTCAGTTTTTGCAGAATTGCTGGATGAATTAGGTAATGTTTGTTAAATGGATGAAACAATTAAAAATGAATAAACTAACTTCAATTATTGCCCAAACAAACAGTGTGTAATTTTCCTCAAATAATATGGGAATCTGAGAACTGTTAGCATTTTCTGCAAGTTTTTGAGGGGAAAACAAACACGGTGACATATTTTATTAATATACTCTGCTCTGAAGCACACGATTAAACATATATATTTCCCTATGAGTGTGATCATATGCAAATGTATAGAAAATGTTTTCAACTATACTGCTAATTGAGTTTTATCTGCAGATTCATGCTTCATGTTGACAAGGGATAACTCCTATGCAAAGAGTTTACAGTTTCTGCACAAAACAATATGGATAGAGAAATAAGAAATGTATTGAATAGATCTTCACTACATCTACTATACTAAAGCAAGAGTCCAATTTTTTTGAAAGCTTTTGAAGAAAAAAAGGAAGGCTAAAACCAAACCAACTAAAACACAGGGCACCTGTCTCTCAAATTAAAATGGGAGCAGTCTATAAACAAATGAGAGGTTTAGTTGGTACTATTTTTCATTAAACTACTGCATATTCCTTCGTCTTTAAGTCACATGAAAAATCAACAGATTTGTTCTTATTTGTGCCAGTAGAGAGGAACATTGGCCCAGGTAATAGAAAGCCATAGACAATTAAGTCAGCCATGTAAGGTGAGTGGACCTCTAGGGTCCTGAGCCATGTGCAGGGTGCAACTAGGTAGCAAGATATCTAGAAGGTGTGTAACCTTATGTCTAAAAATAACAGATAGGTAGGTAGATAGATAGATAGATAGATAGATAGATAGATAGATAGATAGATATAGATAGACAGATAGATTATTAAAAGGTTTAGAGTCTAAGGACAAAAAAATGCCTGTAATTGAAATGGAAAAAATGGGGTATTACTCCTCGGTGAAGTTCACAAATACTTGTAGCTCATGAAAGTGGTTTTTATAACTACATTGCAACTTAACACAGGTGACAATTGCTTTAATGCAAGGGGGTCAAAGATATGAGCGGATAAAGGGAGGTAAATATATTATTTGTTTTACAACCGATGGCAAAGGAAACATGATTCTGATTTCAGTTTCTTGGCAATTCATTTATTTAAACCAGTGGAAAAGATTCTCACAAGTTTTTTTTTCATAAGGAAAATGTTGCTTGGGACTATACCCCAAATTCAAATATAATAGATCGGTAAGAAAAGAGTCCGGGGTTGCAAATAGATACATACAGATAGAAAGGGACATGTAAAAAGAAAGGGGACACAAACAGAGGTCAAAAAGCAAAAATAAATAGCCCAGTGGATTTCAATGTTTGGGAGCAAGAACAGTTCTGGAGGTGGCCTAGATGTAGGTGTAAGGGGAAAAGTTAGTATGGCGTGGGCAACGCATAGCACTTCATAGGAGGATAGGGCTGAAAGCATCAGCTCAGGAAATACTTGTGATAACTTGTTGTGGCATCCTTGTATACTAGAGTATTGGCGGAACTGTCCCAAAGAGAAAGCAAGCAAGCTGGGGGAAATCATAAATGAATCTTCCTTTTCATTGTTGTCTCTCTAACACACACACTCTCTCTCTCTCTTACATGTACACAATGCTCAAAAAATGTTTGTGGAATGAATGAATGAATGAGTTAATGAAGTCATCTAACAGATAGACATAAGGTGAAAGTATCTGCTTACCATTCGATTCCAAAAAATGACAGGGACTACCAAGATTTTAAAACAACAAGAGTGAAGAACTTGAAAGTGTCATAGAGAAAAATATAAAGGTATTGGGAACAATTTTTTTCCTCTCTGAAAAGAAATGTATAGTGTAGGCCCATAGTTTGCTAATGCTGATTATTAAAGGATTAAGGAAAAGGAAAGGAATTAAACAACACATATTTCTGCCCTTCTATATTTTGCAGCCTACTTAGGACACAAGTACAGAAACTTGAAAATAGTTATGTAACAACCATGTTCAGGGGTCATTAGGCTCTTTTTTCAAAGTGGGGATATATTTTCTTTCACGTACAGTCTGTGATGATTATTGCCCTCCCCCGTCCACATAAGGATTGAGCCCTTAAAAGTGATCTCATGACTATGTGTGAACGTGTCATGGGGCTATTTCCCTGGGTTCTATTCCTCTGCTGCCCACACTCCAAATCAGAACCGCCTTCCTCTGGTGCCTGCGGTCCCGAGAGCTGTCATTCCACCCCGCACACTTTACTTCTAACGAAACTATTGCTGTCGCGAACATGTTGACCTCTCCTCTGCCACCCTGTACAAAACTTATGAGTGTACTTCTCTACATTCCACACTGTACACAGTTAAAAATTATAGACTTAAGGAAAGTAAACTGCAGAAAAGCATTACAACTGCTTTTAGATATGAGTGCTTTTGGAGCCTGGAGAAATTAATTTTGAGTAGGCATTATCAGATACTAATAGGCTTATTTATTTATTTATTTATTTATTTATTTATTTATTTATTATGTAGGCTTCACGTCCAGTGCAGAGCCCAACATAGGACTTGAACTCACAACCCTAAGATCAAGACCTGGGCGGAGATCAAGAGTCAGACACTTAACTGACTGAGCCACCCAGGCACTCCTAGGCTTTAACAAAATTGTCCAATCCATGTATATTCACACAAAAACTTGTCTATGAATGTTCATAGTAGAATTATTCAGTAACTAAAAAGTTGAAATAACCCATTGGTTCATCTACTGGTGAATGGAAAAACTAAATATGGTATATCCCTACGATGAAAAAGTGTACATCCATGTGAAGGAATGAGGTATGATGTATGCCACAACATGGGTGGCCTTTGAATATGTTATGCTAAATACAGAAGCTGACCTCAAAGGCTGCATCTTGTGTAATTCCCTCCATTTGAAATCAGCAGCATATGCAAATCCACAGATACAAAAAGCAGATTAGCATTTGCCTAGAGATGAGGGGGTGGGGGTATTGGAAAGTGTGGAGATTCTCTGTGGGGAGATGGAAATGTTCTGGAATTAGATAGTGGTGAAGATTGCACAACATTGTGAACATGCTAGAGACCTGTGAATTATATACTTTAAAATGTTTAACATGGTGAATCTTAGATTATGTGATTTTCTAAAATAATAGTGGAAAAAATAAGATCTAACCTGATATCCAATATCCAAAATGCTGTACGGTAAGCTTTTAAAAATAACTTTTAACATGAGAAAACCTGATGTCAGATAAATTAAATAATCTGCTCGTGAAAAATACAAGGAAACAGAGAGCTGAGTCTAAGCTATTTTACTTCCTTCATACCACAATGCTTCATGAGATGAATCTTTTTTTTTAATTTAATTTTAATTTATTTTTTTTATTTTGCTTAAGTACAAATTAGTTAATATAGAGTGTAACAATGGTTTCAGGAGTAGAATTTAGTGACTCATCACTTGCATATGACACTCAGGGCTCATCCCAGCAAGTGCCCTCCTTAATGCCCATCACCCATCTAGCCCATCCTCCATCAACCTCCCCTCCAGCAACCCTCAGTTTGTTCTCTGTATTTAAAAGTCTCTTATGGTTTGCATCCTTCTTTATTTTGCTCTTATTTTTCCTTCCCTTCCCCTATGTTCATCTGTTTTGTTTCTCAAATTCCACACATGAGTGAAATCATATGATATCTGTCTTTATCTGGCTGACTTATTTCCCTTAGCATAATACATTCTAGTTCCATCCACGTTGTAGCAAATCACAAGATGAATCTTAAGCAGCTTCCTAGTGAGTGGGTCAGTCAATAATATATAACAAAGTAACTTTAAATATGTCCTTACTCTATTTTCCATCAATATTTTCATAGTCCATATTTATTTGAAATTGCCAAAGAGTTCCTCCAGTTGGCTTCCATTGGGTTTTCTATTATTGTGTTTCAAGATCATCCAGGACAGGTCTCCTACGGATCCCTTTTGAAATTTCCAGAATGCATCCTCAGGGCACTTTACAGTACATATTTTTTGTATGAAATAATGTTGCTTTTTGATTGACATGTGTTATTTTATTTTAAGGGCTTAATGATTCTTAAGTAACTTCCTTTCACAGAGTTTATATAATTCATATTTCAAAAAATATTTTGGTTTTGTTTACAGTAATCAAACATGTTATGAGATTTCAAATATTGCATTTTAATTTTCAGAAATTTTTATAAATATGTAAATAGAAGTAACTTGTGTTATTTAAACTTAGGCCTACGTTTCTTTTTTTAATGTAGTAAATACATTTGCAACCAAACAACACAGGTGTTTTTTGCTGAGAGCCTCTCACTTCCAGACTCAGAAGATTCACTTGACCTTGGAAATGTGTTCTTTCTTCTGTTTAGCTCTTTGTAGAATAGGATAACATTGAGTTCCCAGGAAGCGATGGTAATGTCAAAAATTACAGCCTCGTAAAAGCTTTAATTCTCACCATAAAAATAATATATAAAGTAGAGAACTATGAGGGTGCCTCGCATATTGCAATGTCAGGTTTAGGAGCACTACTATAAAATTTATAATACCTATCTATTTGATAGTGGGTAAGAGCTTGAGCAAGTGTTGCTTAAATATAGCTAGGTTATAAACAAGTGAATGCTTTGGGGAGAGAGAATTTGGGGCATGTTTTGTGGTACAAATGAATGTTAAAGACCTGATGTTTAAAGACCCTGTTTCTTTAAGATGACTCTGTAAAAAATAACATTTATCATTAAACCATAATGAGTCAAAATTACAAAATATGGCATGGTGTATGGATATATGGGGGAGAGCAGAGCCGTGATTAACCAACTCTGCAAAACCAAAAGATAGAAAAATGAACCTGCCGAAAACGCAGCTGGATTGGCAGATGCAGAAACAGGACTGAGCAAAAGAACATCTGTAACGTCAGATTAGGCACACCAGATTAGGTAGAATTAGCTCTACTTGGCCAACAATATGCTCCAACTCCCCGCTTTCCTAGCTGGATCCCCATCCATTAGGATCCCTTTCCTACCATTCTGATTCTGGCTGCGAGAAACTTTGTCTTCAAATTCTGTCTGTGCGTTATTGGAACACAAGGCAGGTTTGGAAGGTGCAGGGCTGCAAATAGGCAGGTAGGACTGTTCTCAGTGGCTTCCTGTAGACCCCACTCCTCCACACGGGCAGAATAGCTGCTCCTTCATAGTCCATTCAGCAACAGCCCGTTTCTCTCTAGGGCTTTATCGACAGGTGTCCTTGGTGTTTTTTTTTTTTTTTTTTGCTTTATTACATTTTTGTAAACATTTTTGCTATTTTTAAATAATCTCTTTTGGACAGGATAGTTATAAAACCTACTGTTTTGTTTCATCAGCGTTGTCTGCTGCTTGTGAGTTTCTCTTTTCACACCCACATCATTTTGCTTTCTGCAATTAAATGTTTCACTGGGAGAAATTTTCTTTTTGCTCTGCATATCTTTTATTCTGTCTACTATTTTGAAACTATTTCTCCCCAAATTATGTTCCCATTCTTGTATCCACACCCCAACGCCTCGTGTGACCTCAGCAGCCACTCTTGTACCTCAGGGAACTGACCATAAACTCTATAATAGTCCAGAGATGGGTGTCACGGGAAAAGCAAGACTAAACAAAACAAAACAAGCAAACAAGCAAACCTCAAAGTCACTTTCCTTATTTGGGAAATTCATTTCATTATTTATTATTTATTTCATTTTATTTATAATTAATAAATAAATAAAATTATGGATTTATTGAGGGGGAAAAAACCTATGACCCGGTCTGGTCAAAGAAACTTCTGGAAGTGTTTTGAATATTTTGGGAAAAGTTTTCTTCGTTCTTGTGAGAGGACCTCTCTATCTCTCCTTGTGTCCACAAATAAGAGAGCATGTGTTTCTGGCTGCTTCTGTTGGCCATCCCTCAACAAGCATGGGGACTAGATTAAGATGAAGTCCATGATGTGGGTGCAGAGAAAAATGAGTCTCCATCCTCAATGCCTTCATTAAGTCACCGAATTGATAAAACCTGATCTTCTCTTTAGTGCTATATATCCTCATGTGAAAATTAATTAATTTCCATATTTTCAAAGCTGGTTTGAATCTGATTCTCTGTTACTTGTTCCAAGAACATATTATCTGACACACACATGTTCATATTTATCTCATATTTTAATAAGTGTTGCATATTCTATATTAAGTGGTTGCAACATCATAACTATTACTCTGATGATCAGAATTTTCATTTTAGAGAATGCAGTCGGCTCTTGTTCACCACGGCCAGTCTCTGGGCTTTTTCTGAGCACGTTTCTCCCTATTGACCGTACTGAGAAACTAGCTGCTTTCTCACCATGCTGTTTTCTTCCAGAGTGTGGTATCTTAAGCGTTCACCAGCTTGAGCTGTGATGTGCTTCCACTGATGTAGTGTTTAATGTCAGAAGCGGTTTTCCAGTTTTTTTTTATTGCTGGGTTTAGTACAACACACTTAATGAACAGATGATCTCGATGAGTTACAGGCCTTGCCTTCCAGGCAGGAGCTTCCAGTCTGGGGAAAGATGGGGCTAAGGCTTCTGCATGGATTTAAGGCACTGTTGGTTGACATACCACTTACCCTTCCTCCAGAACGCCACAGAAACAGAAGACTGCAAAGTGAAAGCGAAATGAAAAAGAAAATCTTCGGGTAAAATAAGCCAAGTCCATTGACTGTAAATTTCATCCTCTGCAACGAAACAGGTGAAATCATGGCTTTCCCAGTCTATCAAAATCACAAAGAGTTAGAGGCTCTCCTGGCAGAGCTGCGGATTCATATGAATGTCGTTTGCCTCATACAACTGGGCGCTGGAGAAGCCCTTCTCCCCACGCACCTGGGCGCAGGTTGCATATGCTGCTAGATTCTTGTTTTGCACGGGAAGGCAGTCAGGAAACACATGCCACGGCGAACACCTGCTCTCCAGCCATCTGAGTATTTTTGAACACTGCAAAATTAGTCAGAGAGTAGGTGCAGATACAATTATTGCTACAGATTTGTAATTTTCGAAGGAAAATTGCAGCTTTCGTTGCTGCTGTCTAAATTTAGATGAACGAGCGCAGAATCAGCAAAGTAAGTTTGGGATGTATATATGTATAAATTAAGAGTCTGCGACAGAATCTAGGTTTGCCAGTCTTCTCTCTTTTTTTTTTTATTTTTTTTAACATTTATTTATTTTTGAGACAGAGAGCATGAACAGGGGAGGGTCAGGGAAAGAGGGAGACACAGAATCTGAAACAGGCTCCAGGCTCTGAGCTGTCAGCACAAAGCCCGACGCGGGGCTCGAACCCACGGACCGCAAGATCATGACCTGAGTCGAAGTCAGACACTCAACCGACTGAGCCACCCAGGCGCCCCATCTTCTCTCTTTTTTAAAAAAATAATATGAATATTTTAGAAGATGGAGATTAAAGAACAAGTTGTAAAGCTATATGAATTATGTTTTGTTGCCCTGATGTAGTTCAGTTAGCCATTTTATATCTGAGAAGTGAATGTAACACTCAGCAATGGAATACCAAAGTAATAACCTCTTCCTCTAAGTGGGATTATTCTTACATGATGTTGAGAAGCCACTGAAAGCTATAGAAACTCTCCGCAGAAAAATAAATAGTCATGCCAAACGTTGCATAGAGTTTTAGGACATTATGGATGGCTCCTAGCTATTTAATATTTGAGATGTTAGACAGCCTTCCCTCCCTCAAAACATCAATTAAATAAAAGGAAAGATGTACGTTGGGGAAAAAAAAGGTAAATGTAATTGAAGAACTATCTTATTGGCATCATCTGGCAAACAAAACATTCTTTTTTAATTTTTAATTTTTTTTTAACATTTATTCACTTTTGAGAGACAGAGAGAGACAGAGTTCAAGGTGGGGGTAGGCCAGAGAGAGAGAGGGAGACACAGAATCTGAAACAGGCTCCAGGCTCTGAGCTGTCAGCACAGAGCCCGACGCGGGGCTCGAACCCACGAACCGTGAGATCATGATCTGAGCCTGAGTCGGATGCTTAACCAACTGCGTCACCCAGGCGCCCCTCAAACAAAACATTCTTAAATAGCAGAAATTTTTCCTTATATCTAATTAAGCACTTAACTTGTGGTGTATTTGAGTTTTTATGTCATTATATGTATATACAGAAAAATTCAGCAAATATACACTTTTTCATAAACTGTAAAGTTTTTAAGATGTTGTTTGTGTATATGTAAATATATTTAGTTGCATTTAGAATCCAAATACAATGGTTTAATGGAAAACATGTCTCCTCCCCCACTTCCAGGAACCCCACATGTTGGCATTCCAGAATTGGCCAAGTGACTTTACATCATATCTCAGGATCTTTCTTCTGCTCAGTTGTCTTTGACAGGACACTCACATTCTCACAGATTCCTTTCTTTCTTTCTTTCTTTCTTTCTTTCTTTCTTTCTTTCTTTCTTTCTTTCTTTTTCTTTTTTTAAGTTTACTTATTTATTGTGAGAGAGCAAGCTAAAGCAGGGGAAGGGGAGAGAGGGAGAGTTAGAATCCCAAGAAGGCTCTGATCCCGACAAAGGACTCAATCCCACAAACCATGAAATCATGACATGAGCCAAAAATCAAGATTTGGTGCTTAACTGACTGAGCCACCCAGGCGCCCCATCTCACGGGTTCCTTGTGGTCATGACATGGATGCAATCTTTGGTCTGCACTGAAGGCAGGAAGGAAAGTCTGAGAAGGACTGGCTTCTGTGGAAAGCAGACTTCCTGGCCAGAACCACGTCATTATGATGAACCCAAAGCCAGGAAACATATCCTTGGAAGTAAGGAGGCATACCGCTGTTCCCACAAGATGGTGACGCTACTAGGCGAGATGGCCGTAAGGATGGGTATCCAAGGCAGTTTCTGTAATCGTTGCCAATATTTTCATTCTTCTTTTTATTCGGTCACTTTTTAAGTAACCTCTTTGGAATATATGCTCCCTAGATGAATTACAGCACTTTCTGAACTTAAAATCTTAACAGATGGGGAGGTTTCCTTATTGACAATAACAAGAGAATAATTTAGGTATACAAGTTATGAAGGATTTTTGAAGAAAATATACCTAATTCAAGTGTAAGTGGGAGAGTTAATTAGAAGATATTCACCCAGGTAGTTTTCAGTCACAAAGCATGAGGAGAGCAGTTTTCCTGGAGGGCATCATGCTACCTATATTTATGGTGCACTTACTTTTTGCCAGACACTGGGACTGGATATCTTATGCTTTATTTAGCCCTCGCCATGACTTTACCAGGTAAGTACTACAATTATCCTCACTTTAAGATAGGAAAAACACAAAAACAGCCATTTAGAGAAGTTGAGTAATTTTCTCAAGAATGCTCTGATATTTAAAAAAAAAAATTTATATTTATTCATTTTTGAAAGACAGAGACAGGGCACAAACGGGGGTGGGGAGGCGGAGGGGTGGGGGGACACAGAATCTGAAGCAGGCTCCAGGCTCTGAGCTGTCAGCACAGTTCTGACACAGGGCTCGAACTCACCAACCACGAGATCATGACCTGTGCTGAAGTCGGATGCTCAACCGACTGAGCCACCCAGGCACCCCAAGAATGCTGATATTGATAATGCTTTGCTAAGAGTTAAACACAGTTTTCTCCAATTGCCAAAACCCACACTTTTTACCATAATGTAGCACTCATTTATCTATAAGCAGAAATGTGGAACCACGAAAGTGCTTTTGAGGGGGTGGGGCATTACAAACAGTTCAGTGTAGGTAGAAAATAAGTGGACTCATGAGGTCTCGGGAGAAATGGTCAGAGAGGCAGAATAAGCTGGTGCACTTAATAATTTAATTCCGGAGACTCCACTGGTGGGTTCATGCAGGGGGATGTCACACAGCAGTGCTTCTCAACCCTTAATGTACATGCAAGTCATTGGAGATTCTTACTAAAATGCTGATGCAGATTCAGGGGTTCTAGGCTGAGGCCCGTGACCTCATTTCTTTCTAGGAAGTCCTCCCTCCCAGAGAAACTCCACTGCTGTTAAGGCTGCTGACCTTGAGAAGGAAGGTCACTGATCACTCTGGAAGTACGGCAGAGAGGAGTCTGAGGGACATAGGGTGGGAAGCTCGACATATTCGTTAAAGAACAAGCCAGCTCCGAGTTCGGAGCAGTTAATAAGCGTGTGAGTGCGTCGCTTTGTCTGTGGGATAAGCATAAGGCAGGATCGCGTGCAGAGTCGGCCACGTGTATAAATACGAGCTGTGCGAAACAAAGACGAAAGAGGCTTTGACTGCATAGAGGAAATTGAGGCCAACAGGAAGTATACGAATTGTACTTTCTTTGCCAGCAATGGTATGGAACATACCGATGTCAAAGATTTGAAGAAATCAAATAGAGTCAATTCCTCGTTCTCCTGCAGTCTCTCGCGCCTTTGGAAGGCGATAAGGATTGTGTATGCCCATTCAAAACAAACCCTTCTGATTTATGAGCACTTTTCTCGAATCCACGGTAAAGTAACACATTTTTACCAGTGCTGTTCAGAGTAGACCATTGCAGAAGTTCTAAAGAAAATATACACATAAGTTTCAGCCAGGAGATGATAAATATCAGCGTTAACGTGCATGAGCTGAGCAGATTTCTGCTAGGACAAATATAACAACATTAATTGTAAAGTAGCTTTTTGAAGTGCATAATTGGATAATGGAAGAATAAATGGAAATACTTAGACAAATCCAGTGGCATAATCATTTTTATTTTATGGGATATAACGCAGGTAAAACAAAACAGAAACACAAGAACACAAACTGTCCCTTGGCCAACAGGGGCTAATGTGCTTTTTTTGCTAATGCCAAATTTTTAGAGTTTAATGAAAACAAAAAGAATATAAATGTTCAATAGTGTCTTGGGCTTCAATGTACTCATAACTTCTCTTCATTAAAACAGAACCCGGCTAAAAGCAGAATCTGCCTATTCAACAGCATTCATTCACCCATTCATTCAGAAAATATTTATTCAGTGTCTGCTCTTATCAGCTACTGTAAAGCGATCTGTGACTTCGGTGTAAAAATGAGACCGAACGAAGCCCCTGATTTCATGATGCTTTTATTAGAATGTGGGGGGATAGGAAAGAAACAAAATTAAAATAAATAGAAGGATAATTTCAGGTAATACTAAAGAAATAAAGTAGGAACATTTAAGGAAAAAAACTGAGGCAAGAATCTAACTTAGATGTGGCAATAATTAAAACATTCTTTAAAGAACTGCCAATTCAGGTGAGATCTTAATGCTTAAAAAGCCGCTGTTGGAAGATCTCGGGAAAACTATGTGTCGTGCAGAAGAAATAGTGCCTGGGCTTTGAGGTTTCTGTAACGTTGGTCTGACCAAGAAAGGGTAAGAACAGCAGAGGAATGCTCACACTGAACAGGTAGGAGGGGCCCCAGGAGGCAGCAAAGAAGATCCAGGAGTTAAGTCCCCAGTGCAGTGGAGGGTAAGCCAATGAGCTCACACTCCATTTTCATGTGAATGCGAAGGAAGTGACAGGTTCACAGAAGCAAGAAAAGTGATCTGAATTTTATTTTATTTTATTTTATTTTCATTTTTGTAATCTTTATTTTTGAGAGGCAGAGACACAGAATGCAAGCAGAGGAGGGAGCAGAGAGAGAGAGAAGGAGACACAGAAGCCGCAGGAGGCTCCAGGCTCAGAGCTGTCAGCACAGAGCCCGATGCAGGACTCGAACCCAGGAACCGTGAGTTCATGACCTGAGCCAGCATCAGATGCTTAAGCGACTGAGCCATCCAGGTGCCCCTATCTGAATTTTATTTTTAAAGAAGCACCCTGGCTGTTGGATGGAGAAAGGTTTGGAAGAGGATCAGCAGCAACAGAAAAATAGAATTTCAAATAGTTCAAGGTAAACAGGAATTCTGACATGATCAAAAAAATGCTTAAATGCCTGGTAGATCTCGAAGGGCGATGTCAGTTGGGCAGCTGTCATTTAGGGATGGCGTGTTGAGATAGATGTCTGAGAAACAAATGTCATGTAAATGGTTATTAGACACATTGAGGCTAAAGAGAGAACAAGAAGTCCATGAAGGAGACTGAACAGTGTGGGCAGTAGAGTGGAGAAGATCCTTCCAGAATGCAGCATCATAGAATGAAAGAAGTAGTTGTTTCAATTAAGTGGAAAGAGGGAACTGCAGTTTTGCTTTTTCTTTTTTAAACATTTACTTATCTATTTTGAGAGAAAGGGAGAGAGAGAGAGAGAGGGAGAGAGAGAGAGAGAGAGAATCCCCAGCAGGCTCTGTGCTGTTAGCATAGACCCCAACACAGGGCTCGATCTCAGGAATGGTGAGATAATGACCTGAGCCAAATCAAGAGTTGGTTGCTTCATCAGCTCAGCCACCCAGGTGTCCCAGAACTGTACACATTACTGCTGAGAGTTCAGTTATGAGAAGACAGATGAGTGGTCCCTGACTTTCAAACCTGGAACAACTAAGGACCCACATTATGGTTCAAAAGAACCATAGGAATGAAGTCCAAAGCAAGTGAGTTGCAGGGAGAATGTGGATTGAATAAATTAAAACATACTTTGACGGGTAAGTTGCACTGTGAAAGAAAAGAGAAAAACAAGGTAGTGCCTGGAGCAGGGTGTACAGCCTGAAGGGTGGGGTTTGATCCCCAGATAGGGACTAATCAATTTTGTTCTAAAATATTTTCTTTAACCCTTGCATGATACGCAATGGAACAAAATATTTCAGAGTCTTAGAGATTTCGCTTCTTCCACAAATATCATTATTTCCATCTATCAACAAATTTAGCAATACAAATCAGATCTATGTGTAAGACATTTCTTGAAAATAGTAACTTACAGACAATATTTGTCATAGACTCTAAGTCTAAAGTTCTTTCTTGTCTAGCAAGAAAGAGGGACGCAGGATTAAAATGAGAGATGGCTAATGTCTGGGAGAAGACAAGAGCCCCGAATAAGCGTCCTTTCCCTGTATTTATTAGGGTCAGGAGGCTTACAAACATGGTGATGGACATGCAAAAAAAGAATGAATCTGTGAACATTAACTCATGGACGTGAGGGAAAGGGGGTCTTGAAAGTATTTGGGGTTAGGGGTTTGGGTTAATACAAAACAAAATCCTGGTGCCGGGCAGCTGGGCTGAAGGTGGTTTACAGTGAACATGAGGCAGCACCTCTGTTTATCTTAGCTAGCCTAGGGGATGCCACAGGTAGGACACGTGACCTCAGGGTTAACAAGGCACCTTTCTTTTGTTAATCATCTCCTCTCTTTGCCCTGCAGGGCAGCGCAACCATCTATAGCCCTATTTACCTGTTTACCTAACTTGGTCCTTCTCTCATGTGAAAGCAGCTTTCTCCTATAGTACTAAATTGGGGGGCACTTTTTCCCTGAATACCTAATCTTGCTTACCCCATGTATCTTTGTACTGGGGGCCTTTGACCCCTCTGTCTTCTGGGGTCTTTGCCCCTCCCTCTCTATTCTGGGGGCCCTGGCCCCTCCCTGCTTTATTATGGGGGTCTTATCTTGTTTACCCAAGCTTGGGTGAGACTTTGCAAGTTTTTATGCCTTGTGAATTTCTAAGCTTATTCCCCACAAATATTTAATGTGACTCCTTTTTTTGGAGAAGCTAAAAACAAGACACAATATGTATGAATTTTAACACATTTGTAAATATCTGTTTTAAAAATGTTGCCATATTTAATTTTTTCCCAAAGAAACTTGCGTTTCAATTTTCCTTTATTGTAGACAAAATGTTCATTTATTAATTGTTAATATTTTAAACGACATTCCTGAAACTATCATTTGCTTAAATGAACAATCTCCTCACTCCCTGGTTCCCAGGAACCTAGAAAGCCAATTCTGGATAGATCATACCTCAAGCTTTGGTGATGGAAAGATATTTATGTTCTAAAAATCTTTCAGGGGCAGCTGAGTGGCTCAGGCAGTTGAGCATCCGGACTCTTGATTTTGGCTCAGGTCATGATCTCACGGTTCGTGGGATTGAGCCCCGAGTCAGGCTTTCTGCTGACAGCATGGAACCTTCTTGGGATTCTCTCTCCTTCTCTCTGCCCCTCCCCTGCTCGTTCTCTCTCTGTCTTTCTCTCTCAAAATAAATAAATAAATATTAAAATATAAAATAAAACTCCTTCAAAAGGAAATCCTAATTCTTATAAATACCTGTTTGAACAGAGCTAAATGCTTATTAATGTATTTTCTTTAGTTCCTCAGTGCCTCCAACGTTGTCAAATAATACAATTATTTTTAAAGTGATGTGGTATAACAGGGTGGTCTTCTTTAAGTTTATCTAGTTTATACACATCTAAAATAATTTATTTTTCATAATCATGCTTGCTCAAAGTGTCACCTAGACCTGCAGGGTCTTATCTGTTAGAAGTCACTTTTGATCGACGAGTTTATGTTGTTTAACACATACCTTAGGAAAATTATGTGTTGGACCAGATAACAGCATTCTCACTGTTCTGTCCTGGAGTTTATCTAGTATTTTCATGTTTATGCTAAGCACCTCTATCTACCTACTAAGCATAGTTCCTCCAGGGCTATTTATATTTGAACACAAACAATGCTGAAAGACTGATGCTCTAACTAGCACACTTAAGTCTTAGCCAGGAAACAAGGGAGTTACTGGGATAGGACATCAGAGGTAACTCTGATCTTGAAACATAGCTATTTGTCTACTGAGCGTGAGTTCTAGAAGGAGCTTCTTCATGGGAAAGAATAAAAGACATTTTATGGACGTATCATGTGTTCTCCTGATGTCATTATGCACACCAAAATGACCAAACTGTTATAGTGTAATTTATAGGAAGTTTGATGACTCTTGATGCCTGTATCAGGCACCCTAAAACGTGCCATTTACTGTAAAGAGTATAGAAGGATATTGGTCTTATGAGCCTTTAAAAAATGTTGTTTTTTTAAGGTAATTGTCGGTAGAGCAGATTGTTGATAGCCTTTCAACTGCAAGAGACTGGCAAAACAAAGCTCCCATTTCTTTGAAGGTTAGTTTTTCATGATGCCGTCTGCCAAAGGGTCAGTTAAAAATTTAAATACAGTACCCAGATTACTCATGTTTTGCCAGCAGCCTACTTGTTATTGTACCCATATTTGAGATGTTTCACGAGTTTCCAATTATCCAATTTGAAAGAACTGCATTCTGCTTTCAATTTTTAATGCCCAACTCCTGTGGATTTCAGCATGAGATCTGTGGGTAGCAAAGTGTCAGAGTATACTGACTTTAAGAGGGCACTTACAGCTTTACAAGGCAGTAAATGATATAAAGTTTCAGTATGTGGATATTTCACTGCATGTTGCATTATTAAAGGTGTAGCAGCTTGGTGTTCCATCTCAGAGCTCTAGGGCAATAAGAGAACAGTTGTTTGTGTTTTTGCTTATTTTCTCTTGTGACACAATTAAAACTTCTAACCCTTGAGAAAAGTAAACTTTAATGTTTCATTTTATGATTAAGAATAGGTGTTCTTTAAAAAAATTATTTATTTATGAGAGATAAAGCACGAGTGGAGGAGGGGTAGAGAGAGAAGGAGAGATAATCCCAAGCAGGCCTCACCATGCCAACATGGAACCTGATGCGGGGCACGAACCCATGAACTGTAAGACCATGACTCGAGCCAAACTCGAACACTTAACAGACTGAGTCACCTAGGCACCTGAAGAATGGATTTTCTAAGCCAGATTTGAATGGCAGGTGAACTAAATGCTCTCTTATATTCTGAAAACTAATCCAGTGAAAATCAAAAAAGTAACTGTGAAGGCTCTGCTGTAATTGAAGATGCGATTCTATGCTTTTGGTTTGTTAATACCTCTAGAATACATGAAAATATATAAACAAAGGCATATAATAATATTTACTGTATACATTTTTCATACATTTTGATCATAATGTCTGGTTTGTAAATTTGTAATAAGTTTGTTTCTGGCATTATTATGATAAACTCATTAACTAACATATTATTAATTCAATAAACAGATATCCCGTGGATATTTTTTGCCAGGCACATATTAGCAGTCATGGGAGATGCCAAACTATATGGACAACATCTCTTCTCAGGAAATGGAAGAAAAAACAGATGTATAAGAACTATAATAAAAATAATGAAACGCTACATAAGATAAAGACAAATAAAATTTCAGGAGAGGGGCACCTGGGTGGCTTAGTTGGTTAAACGACGGACTCTTGATTTCAGCTCAGGTCACGACCTCACAGTTCCGGGAATCAAGCCCCGTGTCCAATTCTGTGCTAATAGCACAGAGCCTGCTTGGGATTCTCTCTCTCCCTTTCTTTCTGCCTCTTCCCCGCTCATACACACTCTTTCTCTCTTTCTCTCTGTGTCTTTCAAAATAAATAAATAAACTTTGAAAAAATTTCAGGAGAAGAAGTTCCTTCTTGTTGATGTTGTGGAGGAAACATTTTTCTCTACTGTTTAAGATTCTCCTGGCTGGTCTAAAAATTCACCTGACATGGGACAAATTACCAGGAGAAAGTCAAATTTTAATTCTGTATGCATAAAAAACACGATTCTTCAGATAGTCAGTCAAAATGAGATATATATGTCGTTATGGATGAAGAAGAAAGAAGTAAAGTTACGGGCCTTCAAAAGGGAGGAAGGATATTCACAAGAAGAACGGGAAGAGTCAATGTTTGATGCGCAAACGTTTGCTGGTCATCTAGAAACAATGAGACACAAAGAGCCCTTTGATGAAACAGGCCTTGCTATACTTCCTGTCTAGTACACTTCTCTGTCTACCATACTTAGTTCATATTGTACTACAGTTATCTATGGTGATAGTTCCCTTTTTGGATCATGTCCTATTTAAATTCTTTTAGGCAGTTAGGGTGAATGCCAAAGGTTCTTCCCAAGCCTTCTAGCTCTCAAAAGCAATCAGCCCAAAATAATCCACATGCCAAAGAGACATACCCTGGGGTCGTAAAGCCTGCTCCACCACAGAAAGGTATTTGAAGACGATGTCATAAGAGCAAAAGCATAAAATGGGAGCATTTAGTCTACAGAATAAAGGGTAATCCATATGTAGCATTTTATTCTGTGTGTGAAAGGAAGTAGCAAGAGATAAGCCTGAAAGGGCAGGATGGAAAGGGATTCTGAAGGACTATTTTGTGAGACTAATGATAGAAACAACACTCTATAGGCAGCAGGAATCCATTAACTGGTCTTAAGCAGGATAGTTTTCTCCGTGTTTAGGAATATTAATCCCCACTGGGGATAAAATGAATTTAAAGAGGATTATAAGAGCAAGGAGGTAAAGATCTGATACAAATAGTTGCATATGGCTTTATTTGGATTCATGATGGTGTGAAAGTGATTAGAACGAAGAACAGTAATGACTTGAGACAGAGCACACCCAAAATCCGTGCAGAACTTGAAATCCAAATGCCAGTGTACAATAAGGAAGAAAAAATAATTATCCCAAATCATTGAAGAGGATGACAGAGTCAACAGGATGGGAAATTCAACAGAAGCAAAAGCAGATATAGAGAAATAATCAAAAATGATGTGGCATGTAATCATTAGGATCTTGGTAGTAAATCTAAATAGTGGTGAGTAACAGGAAATGTGAAAACCTAGCCTGGATTTTGGGAAAGGTTTTGAGTTAGAATATATTAGATAATACGAAGAAGGTGAAGTCACACGAATGGATGAAACTAATAAAAGTAAGTGTACAGAAATGTAAATGAATACATGCAGGATATTCTCACTACCTTCCTAGTGCCCGCCCTCATATAAAAGATAACTATGGCAGACTCTCCAGGTGGCCTATGATCCACACTTCTCATCCTGTGGGATCTCCTTCTCTTGAGTAGGTGGGAATTTATATATATAACTCAGATTCAAAAAAGAATCTTTCTCTTTTTGGTGAAATATGCCTTTTTGTAGCTGTGGAAATAAATATAGCATATGCCGTGGATTAGTGATATCTACATGGAGAAATTAAAATCTTTAGTAGTTTGTCAGGAGAGTTCTTGTTTTTACTCACCTATTTCAACATGTTTTTAAATTGAATTAGAAAAACAAAAGGAATGTAGATAAACCTGTGTTTAGACTTGGATCTAATTGAGAGACTTTTCTCTCTCTGAGCCTCAGCGGCTAGCAGTTACTAGACCTGCAAATCTCCACATAACTTTTTCTTCTTCCCCACTTATAATGCTTAAATTCAGGCTTATATTTATTATTTGAGGAATTTCAATTAACAGTTTTAATTAACGGTTTGAGGTTTCAAATTAACGTCCTTGTCTCCAATCTTGTCCCTTGCATTTTGATCTCTTCGCTATTTGCAAAATTCTCTTCCTAAAATGCTGATCAGAAACAACTTCCACAAGTCAAAGATTTTCTCTCATTTCTGTCATTTCTGGTTTCCTGGCACTTGGCATGATGAGTTATCCTCAATATATTGGGCTCAATACATATGAATAAATGCTATTGAATGAATCATGTTGTTTCTTTTGCTTACACATTTTAAATGATTCCCAAATAAATAATCTCTAAACCTTGCCCCTAGTAGAGAAGGCTCTTTACTATCCGGCCGCTACCTCTCAGCATTCTGTCTGATCTTCGTGTCACTCACTTTGTCCCTCCACCTGCGGTCAAGCCACAGAACACACGGAAGACATGGAAGCATTTGTAATTTCACCCTCACATCAAGTTCACAATTCCTCAGTTTTGTGCCGAAAATTCTATACTTGCTTTTATATTGACTGCCTAGAACCATCATGCCAACCCATCTTTCAACATCAGGGGTTACGTTTTTTTCTAAACCCTCAGCTGGCCCACCCTCATAGAGTGAAATTGAGCTCCAGCTTCTATGACACCACAGTCCACATCCTCTAAGATGTGCATTCATCTGTGAGGGTCCTAGCAACATTTTACTGCGTTTGCTTATGTGCATACCTCTTTACTTTTCATGCTAAAGCACCTTGTTCGCAGAAACAATGTTTTGTTAATGTGCCCACCTCCGGTGTCTAACATGGTGCTTGGCACAGATGAAGCTGAGCACTTGTGAGATGCTTCATGAAAATTCCACAACTGCTGTACAGATGGCTGGGGCTTTGCTGCTTCCCACCTGTGACCCTGGGGACATTTCCTAACCACGTTGTGACTCACCCTGCCAACTCTGTTATGAAGATATTAATAGCACTTCATTCAAAGATTTCTTGGGAAGATTAAAAGAGACATTGTTTGGTGCCTGAGGTGGAGCAAGAACCCAACAAATGATACATGCTAGTTTTTCTAGAAAATCCCTCGTTTGGTCTGAGAGTCCGTTTTCTTATTTGTAAATTAGGGGTAACAATCCCTACCTCAGAGAATGGTGGTGAAGATAAAATGAGGAAGTTATTTTGAAATGATCATTTAAACATGTTATTTTGTGAGTATTCTATTTTGAAACAAAATGAAATTTGTAAGCAAAAATCTCAGTATTATCACAATAATTGGACTAGCGTCGCAAGGAAGACAAGATCTTGAAGCGGAGTGTGTCCGGGAAGAATGGCTTATGAGAGAGAAAAACAACCGACGACAGGGAGGGGAGCCTGTGACAAACTCAGAAGTGCAGATGAGGACCCTTGACCTGAGTAGGGAACACACTTGTAGTCCTACATGGGGGCTCCCTGAATATCGAAATGATTAAGCAGAAGACATACTGAATGCAGTTTATGACAGTTTCAGACTACAGAATAGAAATTGTAGGAAGGCCCATTTGAGCTCAGTGTAAGGAAGCATTTTCTAAAAATTAGATTTGTCCACAAAAGGAATCTATTTCTTCATATGGAAGTGACAGTTTAAAAGCACATTCTGAGCGGTGCCTGGGTGGTTCAGTCGGTTGAGTGTCCGACTTCAGCCCATGTCATGATCTCATGGTTTGTGGGTTCGAACCCACGTCGGGCTCTGTGCTGACAGCTCGGAGCCTGGAGCCTGCTTCCGATTCTGTGTCTCCCTCTCTCTCTCTGCCCCTTCCCTACTCTGTCTCTCAAAAATAAATAAACATTGAAAAAAAAATTTTAAAATACAAATAAAAGGACATGCTGAATGCAAAAGTCTTTGGGAGGCCAGAATGTTATTCTATGAAACAAATTCTAGTTGGCAAAAGGAACTCTAGCGTTCCTTTCAATTTTTATATTTTATTATATCATTTTGCTCTTTTGATGGCACATTACTTTTCATTATAATCTAAATAAATAAATAAACAAACCAATTGTTTACATTTCCTTACCAACATACAGTAATTGGAGATAGATACTTACAATGTCTACCTCACCTACCACTGTATACGTGATAACCAGCAGGACTAATTTTATTAGAGAAAAAAACGAGGCCATCCCAATTTTAGAACCTCTAGCTTTGAAGTTCCTTTAAGCATGAGTTGATTTTTCTGCTGCTCTTTCAGAAGCAATGCCCATCAAAAGGAGCCTGCCTTTTTTTAAGCTTTTAAATGAGTTTTGTAATTATTATTTTCATGAATGATTAATCTCTAGCATAAGAAAATTAAGAAGATGCAAATAAGCCTACAGAATTAACGAAAACAAAATGTTGCTTGGTGAAGCAGCAGATGCTGACTATTTCACAGTACCCCTGATCCCGCTTGTGGGGTTGTGCCCGGTCTGTGATGACAGCGGAAGCACATATTTTTCAAGCCCCAGTGAGACATTTGATCAATGTTCAAGTGGCAGATGAGCCTCATTATTACGGTGTCCGGCAGGTGTAGGCATTCAGAAGGGGGCTGTCATTAAAGTATTTTGTATGTATCTGCTAATTATAGTTCTCAGTGCCAAACAGCAGCACTGACGTCCCTGTCACATTTGTCATCCATGCAGCAGGTAGCAGGGGTACAATGAAAAATAAAATACTGTCTTCACGGTCGTGTGGAGTTCTGCCGGAATTCTGGAAAAGGTGTGATAAGAAAAATCCATCCTTTTCTTCCAAAATGTCATTAGGGAAAAGCAAGGTGAGTCAGACAGGAAGGTCCTATTGAAAGCAATCTCTACGTGTGTGTGTGTGTGTGTGTGTGTGTGTGTGTGTGTGCGTGCATGTGAGTAACTTTTATCATGCTTTTCTTTTATTGGTTCTTGATATTATATATGTATATGCTTTATTCATTGCTTAAATTAGTTGTAAAAGTTTTACTTGTATTGCATTATATAGTTTACAAAACATGTGCATGTGCTCTTTTATTTCATACTTAAAAAGGGAAGTACTCTTAATTCCATGAATTTGAAACTGAGATCATTTAAATGATGTGTCCAGAGACAGAGCCACAAAGGGTAGATCCAGAATGTCTCTCACAACTTTTATTTCCGAAGTTCCAGCCACTCTCTGCCTACACACATTGCATCTTTTCTGGGCTTGTTACCCAAACTTGAAATTGAAATAAATGAATAGGACACATTAAAGAAGAAATAGAGCAATATAAAGCTTTGTGAGATGTAATTGGATTTGCCCTGTGCACATCATCAATAGTCAATTTGTTTTATTAGTTCTGAAATGTGCTCTGCAATCAGTTTTATGAACCATTCTATTGGCTTTTAGATACAACAACAGAGTCAAATGTCCAAACAGCTATCAGCAACATAACTTCAAATTTTAGATCATTTCCCCTTCAACACTTTCTTCTGACCTGCCTTGGCTAGTTATATTATGGAATTAAAGAGAAATGAAAAGGGGCCTTTTGAAAAATTCTTAAACTAGAGAATAGCTAGATAGCAATACCTCTTAAATGTTTGACTTTGAAAGAATTACTTACTTTGCAAAATAAGATTCTGATCAAAATATTTACAAAATCACTGTTTAAAAAAATCAACGGGGTTTTAAGCAACATCGTTTCACATAGGAAATAATGTTTTTGATATCTTCAAGTTTTAGATATTTTTGTAAACTTAATTGTAGAAATTAAGAAATACATATTTTACCTATAATATTAGACTCTAAAGTAGACCATAATTCTCTACCCCTAAGCACCTACTGTATTTGCTCTTTCTGTATTCAGCTTGCTTAAAGTTACAACTTTTTAAATTCAAACAAGGAATAAACTGAGCATTTGGTAATTATTGTCTTTCATATTTTTATTACTTTATTCTTTTAATCCATATTTTTAAAGGGTAATGGGCTTGGGAGATTAGCCCATTATCTTCCAAGGAAAACAAATGTTAACTCTTTCTTTCACTCTTGTCTCTTTCCAATTCGGTATAAATTCCAGTGACATAGCCCAACATATAAGGCTCTTTACTGTCTGACCTACTCCTGTTGTTTCAAATACAACTCCTTCCATCTACCCTGATGTAGATTTGGTCTTCCATGATAGAATAGTTATCTGGGGGCACCTGGCTGGCTTGGTGGGGAAAGCATGTGACCCTTGATCTCCGGGTCTTGAGTTCAAGCCCCACGTTGGATGTAGACATTACTCAAATCAATAAACACTTTATTTAATAAAAGAAGATAGTTATTCAAATGCTCCATGCACTTTTAAGATTTTACATCTTTGCAGATGTTATTGGCTTTTCTGCCAGCCCTTTTCCATTTCTCATTCCAACTAGTAAACTATTCCTTAGTGTTTTGTCTGTAATTCGCATAATCTTTTTTTCCTGTAGTATCAGAATTATAGAATTTTTAGGTGGTACATTTCTGCCTACAAAATACTACATTTCTCATGTCCCATGAGGTTAAACATAGTTTTGTGGTTAGATTCTGGGCAACAATATGTCTGATATTATGCAGCATCCTTCAGAAACTTTCCTTAAGTAGCAGTTGGCAAGCATCCTCTGCCCCTCTATATCATCAATGCGTTCTTACTGCTTTCTAGAATTGGGGAACTGAGGGTCAGACCAGGATCAGACATCAGAGTGTTAAAAGAGAGGGGCCAAGGTCATCAGGATTTCGTGGTGCAGAACACAGAGCAGCCTTGAATCACCTACTTCCCAAATCAATTTAATAGAGAGAAAAATGTCCTTCTATCTTGTTTGAATTACTACAATATTTAAGTCACTTGCTGCAGAACCTAATTCTAACCATATATCGTTTTTCAAGATCAAGCTCAATTTTAACACTATGAGAACTAATAATATTAGATTGAGCCACATACAAATGTAATTTCTGTAGGTCAAAATCATCAAAGATCTACAATTTCATGTCGTCCAAATTAATACTGCTAATAACAGTATTTTTTACTCTATCTTGTATAATCCTGTAACACTTATTTCACTCAATTATATCATATCATATTTAGTATTGTAATTATTTCTTTACATTCCTATCCCTGAAACAATCATAAGTGCTTTAAGAGAAAACACAAGACGTAGTCTCAAATTCTCAAACTAGAGCATAATTCCTAATCTTTAGTAGACATAATCACTTTTTAATGGAAGGAATGATCAATCAAATACAGTATTTCTATGTTGCACTTACATAATTTTTTAAATGCAAGCCTTTTGATTTAAATTTATATATATTTTCATAGCACAGAAATTTCCAAATATGTCATTAAATGATTATTTTCTTACTCAATAGTGGCTTTTATTTGGGGAAAGATGAGTGGAGTTTTTTTGTGGTTCATTGTGCCAAGTATTTAAAGGCTTTTAAGTAAAATCTGTGTGAATCGACTCCTTCTTTACCAGTGGATCAAGAATCTTTGTTTCTGTAAACCAAACCTTCAGTTTTTGGCAAGTTAACTTATTTGCCAATAAAGTCTAAAGTAAGGGAAAGAAGTAATCCAGACTTTCCATATGAAAGAAGCTAATCCATCACACATAATTGATACTATCTAAGGTGAAGCCAGTTGAAAAAGGCTGTCTTTGACTATTGAGTAACAGCTAAATATAATTATTAAATTATGATTATTTTCATAGATATTGGTCAGACTTTAATTTTTATATGAATTATGGTTTGCTTCTCTGTGAAGAAGGATATTCCATGTTCCATCTTTTACTTGCATCCGGTCAGACCAAATGAGACTTACAAAGGTATATCTACAGTTTTATAAATGTTGAAACAATAATTTAATGGTGCCAGCTGTAACATATCAAGCTGCAGAGAAATACAGACATAAATTTGCCAATGAACACAGCGCCATTTTGACGCCCACGGCGTAATTCAACATTAAGCTGCAAATGGCGGTTGGCTTTTGGATGTCTCCTTTTCAAGTAGTGTGTTATATTTTCAAGAAGAGATATGTGAGCCTTCTCTGCTGACCCTTTCCACTGTACATCAAGTAACTGCTTTAGTTTATATAAAAATAGATACACGTATTGATTTGGATCTTCTGAGGGGTTGTTTTTAATAACCATCCTCTCCGTTCTGTGTAACTCCTTTGCTCTTTTGGCTGATTGGCAACATGTGGGAATACTCCAGCATTAAACAGAACCTTTAGCTGATAAGAAAGTCTTCCACTCAACCAACTATCATCAAATCCACCAGGACAAAGACAGAGACAGAGACAGAGAGGGAAATCTTTTCCTGCAGGCTAAGTGTTCCTTACTGTGTTTGAAATTGTTTTCATAGTCATTATTCTTGGCCTTTCTCAAAATTATAGGTAGTGCCTATTTCTTCATCCTTTCTTTTTTTGTTTTTGTTTTTTTTTTTTTTTTTTTTTAATGTTTATTTATTTTTGACAGAAAGAGAGACAGAGCATGAGCGGGGATGGGCAGAAAGAGGGAGACACGGAATCCGAAACAGGATCCAGGCTCTGAGCTGTCGGCACAGAGCCCGACATGGGGCTCGCACTCACGGGCCGCGAGATCGTGACCTGAGCTGAAGTCGGAGGCTCAACCAACTGAGCCACCCAGGCGCCCCACTTCATCTTTCTCATGCAATACACATAGCTCTAATCTGTTCGATAAAATTCACAAAATAGCACTTTCTAGCAGTTTCAAAAAAACCTTTGAAAACTTGTTAAAAATGTATTGCTTGCACAAATTTGGCATAAGTTTAGGCCCTGAAAAAAATCAGAGGACAATGGTCTAAATAACAATTAATATGTTAAATTCCTGTTTTTCAACTCATTTCGTTTGGTTCCATAGGAGCTCTTTACCTGTGTAAGATCTGAAGCTATTTTCTTCATATGCTTTGGTTCTTTTACATGTGTCTCCAAAGTTCACAACTAGTAATCCTTTATTTGTCAACTAGTTGTTAAATTACAGTCTTTTGTTTGTTAGTTTGTCCATTTTAGCCAAACTCTAGTTGTCTGAGGCACTGGTACAAGAGCCAACCAGAAGAATTTGATTCAGCAACAATGACAGGATGCCTTTGCCGACAATTTGAGAACAGAATACTGGGTTTTGTTCACTGGTTGCTATTTAAAACAGACATACAAACACATAACAAAACAAAATAAAACAAAACAAAACCTTTCCCAAATACTCTAGGTTAAAAAAAATAAAACAAACATTTTTGCTATGTTTTTATTTTTCCTAATTTTATTTCATTGTGGTCAGAAAGTATTATTTGTAGTGTTTCTTTTTGAAAAGTATTAGTTTTCTTTGTGGTCTAATTTATGATAATTTTTGTAAATGTTTCTGATGTGGGAAATAAAGGCAAAAGAAAAACTCAAATTTCCTTACTACTTAGAGCCCACTGACAAGACCTTGAGACAGGCAGAGTGACCGTTCTCTGGAACTCAAATGCCTCAATGTGAACACTTTGCGAAGGGCAAAAGGCAATCTTAGCTTGACAAGAATCTGACCTCCAGGATCCTCTAGGTCCTTTAACATATAAAAATCTTTTGCAGATGCCTGGGTGGCTCAGTCAGTTAAGTGGCCAACTCTTGGTTTCGGTTCAGGTCACTTCTCATGGTTTGTGAGTTCTAGCCCCACATCAGGATCTGTGCTGACAGTGCAGAGCCTGCTTGGGATTCCCTCTCTCTCTCTTTCTATCTCTGCCCCTCCCCCACTTGTGCTATCTTTCTCTCTCCAAATGAATAAATAAACTTTAAAAAAAGGAAATTAAAAAAAATAAAAAGTTCCTTTTGGAACTTTCCTTACCTCTGCCTCCCAAATATATGTTAGCAATCATCCTCCAAGCATATGTCCCACTGATATACACCTGAAGGGTCTCATGACCAACACTTTAATTAGACAGTAATAAATGACCTTTTCCTAACAATAGCTAGTCTCCTCAAGGTCCTGGAAACCTTGCTTCCAAAATTCCTTAGAGATTTACATTATCCCTGACCCCTTCCCAACTTGAAAGTTTATAATCAGTCACCCCTCCCAACCCCAGGGCAGCTCTTCCTGCCCACTGGTCCTGGCCCTGTGTTTAATAAAACCAGCTTTTGCACCAAGATGTCCGAAGAATTTTTTCTTGACCGTTCGTTCTGAACCCCAAAATTTCCACATCAATTTCTTAAATGCTTAAAAAGCATGTCAATTGCTACAAATCTATAATGGGCCTATTTAATTCATTGTATAATTTAAATATATATTCATTCGTTTTTTTTTAAATCTTGAATGGAACAGAGAGAATTGAAATAGTCAATATTTAGGGTGTTTTATTTATTGCTCCTGTCATCAACTTTTTTTGTCCTATAAAAGTTGTTGCTGTGCTATTGTGTACATAAATATTTATAACTCATACTTTTACGAGATTCATACCCTTTAGCATTATGAAGGTTCTTCACACTTTTTGGTCTGAATTCTGGCCAGTTCTTTTACTTGTGTTTGCCTAATGTATATATGTCTATTATTTTTTAAAGAAATGTTCTGATCTTGACCCTTGTCCTCAGGCATGCTTCTTTTGTTCGTCCACATCCCTTCACGACAGAGCATGCTTTGTAGGAGCATCTGATTTTTCTCTCTTAAAAGTTAATCATCCTTATTTCATTGACATGATTACATTGTTTCACCAATATTTTGTTACACATAGATATATAAATGTCCATGTGTATTTTATGCCTGTACATATGCACATATGTATAAAAAGACTGGCAACCTCACTAAGTAAAAGAAATGGAGATCAATATTGAGGACTAAAGTGGGATTTGGGGACAAAGTGCTAGACAAAAGAAAACCATAGGAAAAGTGCTCCCCAATTCTACATGGACGTTCATTCTTGGATTCTTGGCCTACTGTTTTCATGAACAGGTTCAAGGTGGGACCCTGAGAGCCCCATTCAAGAATGACTTCTAAGAATCTGAAAATTCAGATGATAATTCAGAGTCAGTACAGTATTGAAGACATAATAGTCAGGATTTTTCTACATTTGATGAAGGACATCATCCCTCAGAAATAAGAAATTCAGTAGGACACGTAAAGAAAATGATCTCAAGGTTTTGTTTACTTTTTGTGTGTGCATGTTTTGTTTGTTTGTTTTACTTATAATATTACTTCTATTACCATGATAATATACACCTATTTTTCCTTTTTCTATAGCTCATGTTTGGTTTTTGGATGTGTGCTCTATTTTTCCATTTTCTGAAAGAAAGATATATATATCTTTTTCTCACTTTCTTCTTCCTTTCTCATTTACAATTTTTTTTAATGTTTATTCATCTCTGAGAGAGAGAGAGAGAGAGAGAGAGGAGAAGGAGCAGAGAAGAGAACATAGAATCCGAAGCAGGCCCAGGCTCAGAGCGGTCAGCACAGAGACTGAAGCAGGGCTTAAACCCATGAACCATGAGATCGTGGCCTGAGCCAATGTCAGACACTTAACTGACTGAGCCACCCAGATGCCCCTGTTCTTCCTTTCTCTTAACTTCCATATTAATATCATCCCTTTGTACTGTAGTATATCTATTTTTTCTCTTACTTTACACTTTCTTAGTTTAAAATGTGGACTTAATTTCCAGTTTGGGATTTTACAGCTTTCATTTCCAGAAGTATTATTTTGTTCTTAAATCTAATCAAATTATTTCATAATTTCAATGGCTACTCATATTACTTTAAACTTATTAAATTCACAATTATTCATGATCTCTGATAAATCCATCTTAGGTCTTTGTAGGTCTAATTAATGGTTTGTTATTTCATGATCGAGAGTCCACTCAGAGGAGCAGATCCACTAGAAATTGTGTAGAATAAGAGATCATAATAGCAATTTGGCATTTGAAATTATGAGAACTGGTAAAGTATACTGCCAAATTCCCAACGTCTATCCTTGCAGTTTTGAATGACCCATAGTAGGAGGCAATGGCACTGTTTTCACAGAACCTCATTGGCACCTTGCCAGGATTTGAGATGATTGATAGATAGATAGATGATAGATAGATGATAGATGGATGGATGGGTGGATAGATAGATGATAGATGGATGGGTGGATAGATAGATGATAGATGGATGGGTGGATGGATAGATAGATAGATGATAGATGGATGGATGGATAGACAGATGATAGATGGGTGGATAGATAGATGATAGATGGATGGATGGATGGATAGATAGATAGATGATAGATAGATGATGGATGGATGGATGGATAGACAGATGATAGATGGGTGGATAGATAGATGATAGGTGGATGGATGGATGGATAGACAGATGATATATGGATGCTAAATGGATGGACGGATGGATGGATGGACAGATAGATAGATGATAGATGGATAGATGGATGGGTAGATAGATAGAAGATAGATGGATGATAGATGGATGGAGATAGATGATGGATGGATGGATGGATATATAGATGATAGATGGATGATGGATGGATGGATGGATAGATAGATAAGAGATAGACAGACAAACACTAAAAGAAGAGATGCCATGGGAGCAGAAGCTATGGGACAGGCTGCTGCCTATGCCAACAGAAGTCATCCTGAAGAGAAACGGAACATGAGTAAGCCTACGTTTTGACCTTTGGAGAGTAAGCATCTACTGCACCACCTTCAAATCCCATGCAGAGCTTTTGTATGTCTATGACTAACCAAAAGTAGTATAGAGAAGGAAAAGTATAGAGAAGGAAATTATGAGTCCTTATTTCTTCTTGCCTTAGGTGGCATGCTACGAAGCCATCAGAGTTAGTATATGGGCTCTCATTCAAGTAGGCTTGCTTACTGGTGCTTTGTGGTTTTTGTTCAGGAACCATTGTTCTTGGTGCTTTGCCCTTGAGGCTTCTCTGAGGCTTGGGTTGGTTTGCATCTTAGCATTTGTTTGGGCCATAGAGATAATGAGAATTCAGGATTTGAATGTTTGGAATTTGAATAATAGATTTTTCCCTTTTTCTTCGTTTTATCAAAAGTCAAGCCTAAGTAGGCAAGTATTTGCATGTATTTCATTTTCTTATTCCTAGCTACCCACTGAAGTTTCTATTCCTTAAGGATCTTAGCTTAATACACACCATCTTCTTTGACCTCTCAATCTGCTCAGACTACTGACTTTCCTTCTGAATCCAGCTCAAAAAATGCATTAAAATACATGCTCTAATATGCCAAGGATTAGCATATATCGCCATCCTGAAACACAGTGCTTGATTATTCTTCTGGATCAGATTCAAAAAAGGCTGTTACTTTCCCAACAGTTTATCAATGAGTGATTTTAGATAACGCAAGATTAGCACCATCAGAAAGTCATTTCCACCCACATGTTAGAAGAACAGAGGGATAGGATGGTGTTACTGATGCCCAGGGGCCAGTCATGTCTAGGAGATACTAAGATACAAGCTGCTATCAGCAATTATGCCCAAAGCTGAAAGGAGCAGAGAAAACAGTTTCAGTTCTTCTCCTCTCCAGTTTTTTAATGGTGCCACTCATTGACCTAACCCAGCCAGAAGCTAGCGGGCCCAGCAGTGTGGGCTTGGAGCCTGGACTATTCTGCCTCCTCTTTAGAGAGCAGAGCACAGAAAGGTTAAGGAATGAATCTAAGGACAAAGGAGCCAAACAGCCTGCCCAGAGCCTTAATGTAATTTTATCTTCATTCCAAAAAGTACAAGGGATCCAACTATATTTGGAACCAAATCCGTGAAGCAGTAAATTTTACATTTACAACTTTGAAATTTGGTGTGATTATATTCATTTTGCAAATGAGGGAGAAAAAACCCTGAGGTTCAAAAAGGTTAAATATCTTGTCTGAGTTCATATCGCTAATTTATAATGGTGCCTGGAATAAAGCCTCCTTCACCTTTCAACTGCAGCCATCTTTGTTTCTTCCTTTTTCTTTTGGTTAACATCGCCAAATAACCCCATTCCAGATGACTGGTATTTTAGCCCCATTGCCACAGAATCTAGTTCAAGGTAAACAGAGACACAAGTTACACTTGAGACTGCAGTAATAGGTTGCAGGTACTGTTCCCAGCTTTATTCTTGGGATACTCTCTGGGGAGATTATGAGACCCTAAAGACAAGTAATGTTTGTTGTACAGGTATTTGCATCTACAAGCGCCTTTGATCCTGACTACATATGCAAATATCCAAAAGAAGTGAGCAGTGGTTCCTCCTAGTAATTGGGATCCTCCAGAGATTTAATTAAAGCAGAATCCAAGTTCATCTGCCTGCCACATTCTCCAGAGGCTGGTATCTATGCTGAACTGCATAGCAAATCTGCCAGCTATTCCCAGGAAACACTTGGCAGTGGAGAGTCGAATTCTATTCCCAGTGATGTATGTAAAGGATGGGGAGAATAGGAGTCTCAGTTTCAATTGTTATCATGGCTTTCCTGTCTAGGTAAGACAGCGAGATAGGCAGCCACTCCTCCATTCACACACTGCTTACCCTTGACTTCATGCCATGATTGTTCTCCTGAATGCAGCATCCTTTGTGGCATGTAATCAGTCACTTGATTGGCCTGATCTAGTCTCTTCTGCAAGGAGTGTGATTAGAATATCTCAGGGGTTCCTTTCCATTTTGAAAGCTTGTGAGGCTAGGCTACAATGTGCTTTGAATTAGACTTCAATCTATAAATAATAATGCATAATTACTACTACTGTGATTAGTACCACTACTCCTGAGACTACGCTACTAAAAATAACAATGATGTAAACTGCTCTTTAAATAATGATGTGTAGCATATCCATTGCTTTCATCAGTAGCATCTAATTTTATTTTTCCAATAATTCTGCAGCTCAGCAAGGTTGGTGAGTCTAAGGCCAAAGACAATGAACTGATGAAATGCTGTTGAACCCTACTTGCATGAACTGATAGAGACATCTCTGTAATATCAATTCAAGGGAAAATTATCCTAGAAATTATTTGAGGGAAAATTATTATAGAATGAAGGCAAGAACATTTAGTCTGATACAGAGATTTTTGTTTAACAGTAGGAATATATTGTTATTGGGTTTCCTAGAGACTCACAGGTCCCAGGGCCTTCTTCATGTTAGCTCTTTGCTTACCCTGGGATGTCTTACTTCCACCTTACTTTTTCTTAGCTTGCTCCTTCTTTTAATGCCAATCTCAGCTTTAAGGCATCTCCTCAGACTATTTATTATTACCTGATGATTTGATATCTATCAACCTTCTATCTTAATTACCACATTCCTCTTTAATACAACCTTAAAAAAATCTGTAGTCACAGCTCCATTCCCAGAGCATAAAACAGTGCCTGAAGTGTAGCAGAAACTTGATAAATATTTTGTGACTTAATTACTAAGCTATAAAATCTATACTCGAAGAAATATCACTGAAAACATTTTATATGATCTTTATTTTAATTAATTAATTAATTTCATTTTAATTCAAGTTAGTTAACATATAGTGTGGTATTGGTTTCAGGAGTAGAACCCAGTGATTCATCACTTCCATATAATCTTTATTTCAAAATGGGACTTCATCTGCTATAGTTAATTAAATTTTCCTAAAATAAATATGTCATCATCAAACACAGAAGAGAAATATTTCTTCTAATACGGAGTCACAGGACTCTTGTTGGAAAGCCTACACTCAAATCAAAAGGGTTTTCCTACGTGGCTAAAATTAGTAGATCTCACAAAAGAAATATTCAGAGAATTAAGCTAGTCACAAAAAGACACTTACTGTATAATTCCACTTACATGAGTTATCTAAAGTAGTCAAATTCGTAGAAACATAAGACAGAATGTGGTTATCAGGAGATTGGTGGAGGTAGGAAAAAAGACATTTTTGTTTCATGAGTATAAAGTTTCAGGTTTACAAGATGAAAACATTCTAGAGATCTGTTTCACGATAATGTAAATATACTTCACACTGCTGAACTGCACACTTCACAGATTTACACAATACTTATCTGCCTTCTCTAGCATCATTTCGTTACTTAAATCCATTATATATTTTGGGGACATATTAAAATGCAAATGCACATAAATTAATGAGCAAAGATGGAGATGAACACATATCAGATTATAAATGTACTTTGTGGCCCAAGAGCCCAGCAGGTTACAAATGAATTTGAACATGGCTACGACTATGTCACATGAGACAGCAATTCAGTACTAGCATTATTAAATGATTTTACTTGCAGAACTGGGGCTTCCAAATCACCGACCAATTTAAACTCTCTTAAATAGTCCTCCATTGTCTTCAGGATAAATTCATTCTTGGTTTGCCTATAAATCTGAGCCCTCCACAATCGGCTTTATAATTCCAACCTCATCGCCCGCCATTATCGTGCCCACTCTTCCTAGTCACCTCTGGTGCTCAGCTACATTCATGCCTTCAAGTTCTCAGTTCAAAAGCCTCCTTTCCTTGCTGTCTGTTAGAGCAATAATGTCTTTCATTCCATTCTCCCATCTGTTTAAATCTTACTAAGAAGGGACTTCTTCAAATCATTTCCTTGTGAAACTCTTCCTTATGTGTATTCCTCTCCATTCAGACATACTCTACAGAAAAGTTACTTTCTGTCCTAGTCCCCAAAGACCTACCAAACTGCAGAGGGGAATAGGGCAAGACAGTATTTGGCCTGGTCAGTGACACAGGACTCCAAACACCGATATTTTCCTTCACTAGTAGCCACTCTCCAGGAGATTCTCATGATAAATTATTTCAACAGCAGACACCAGAGTCCTTCTGGAGAATAAGTTAACTTCAGGTATGAACCTATCTCAATACTCATGGAATAGAAGTTGAGTTTATGAAAGCCATAGCAGGGGCAGCTAATAATAAATTTGAAGTTATCTGTATTGCTAACATATAAACATTTCTTCCATCCCTAGGTTACGTCCAATCTACTAATCATCTATGATGCTCCCAAGTGTTTGGTGTGAGCATGTTTGTATGAATATATATGTGTATGAATGTCTGTACCTACTTATTTTGAGAATTTAAGGGAGTTTTGACCTTCATACTTGACTCACATGGTATGAAACTTGGTATGAAACAACACACAAATGGGAGTCCAGATCCACAAGTGACCTGCGGAACAGAATAACCCCAACACTGAATCTTTGGCCTTATTATAAAAGAACATGGTATTTTCAACAGGCATATAATAGCCATACCAACAACCTTTTAGTTTTATATTCTTGGAGGACCAACATCTGAACCTTAAGCAAAATTTTATAATAGTATTGGGTATTTTTATTTGTGTTCTTTTTGAAAAAGAAATTAGCCATTTTACTGGATGTGTACCTAATGCTGGTTTTGATTTGCATTTATATGATAATTAATGATATCATTAATGATGTGACAATGATCAGTTTTTCATGTGCTTATTGGTTATTCTCATGCCTTCTTTGGTGAAGTGGTTTTTTTTAAACCTTTGTTCATTTTTTTAAAACATTTATTTATGGAGAGAGAGAGAGAGAGAGAGAGAGAGAGAGAGAGAGAGTAAGGGGCAGAGAGAGGGAGAGAGACAGAATCACAAGCCAGTGTAGAGCCTGATGCGGGGCTTGGACTCAGGAACCATGAGATCATACCCGAGCTGAAATCAAGAGTCAGATGCTTAACCAACTGAGCCACCCAGGTACCCACCTTTGGGCACTCATTTTTTAATGTATTGTGTATTAACTGACTGCATTTTTAAATGTTCTTGTATTAATATAACAATTTTTATTAGATATACATTTGCCAATATTATATTTCAGGCTGTGAGTTGTCTTTTAATTTTCTTACGTATCTTCAAAGAGGCAGAAATATTTTATTTTAATGAAATATGATACAGCATTTTTTTTGTGATTTATGCATTTCATATTCTAAGAAAATCTTGCCTAGCTAAAGGTCACCATATTAGTTTTCTATTTTTCAATATAAATAACTGCAAATTCAGCAGCTTAGAACAACAACATTTTTTAGTTAGGTAAGTTAGAAGTACAGGCACATTGTGTCCTGGCTTGCAGCTCAGGGTATCACAACACAAAAATCAAGGTATTAGTGAGGCTATGTTCTCATCTGCAGCTGGTGGTCTTCTAGACTCCCACATTTGTGGCAGAATTCAATTCCTTGCCGAGGACTGAGTACCCCATTTCTTCACTGGCTGTCAGAGAGGAAGTTTCTCACTGAGTTTCTAGAAGTTGCTCAAATTTCCTGCTGCTGACCCTCTCTATTTCCAAAGTCAGCTTTGGGGAATCCTCTTTACATCAAATCTTTTCCATCTTTGAATCTACTTAACCACAAAGAACCCAGATGCTTTTAAGAGTTCACTTGATTGTGTCCCGTCTACCCAGGATATTTCCTGATGCGGGGCTGGAACTCACGAACCATGAGTTCATGATCTGAACTAAGAGTCAGACGCTTATTCTACTAAGCCACCCAGGCGCCTTATCCTGTTTCACTGTCTTACATACAGTAATTTTATATTAAATCTTTGTATCAGATAGTTCATTTACTTTTCTTCACAGAAGTATTTGGGCACTTGTAGGTCCTTTATATTTCCATAACAATTTTTGAATCATCTTGTTATATTTTATAAAACATGCTGAAATTTTAATTGGGATTATATTGGAACTCTAGATCTATTTGGAGGTATATGATATTTTCAAAATGTGGAGTCTTATAATCCATGACTGTGGTGTATATCTCTCCATTTGTTTAATTTTTCTTAGCAAAAATGTTTTAAGTTGTCATTGGGTGATTTTTCTATTTTTTTTACACTTATGCCTAAGTATTTCCAATTTGTTGATGTTATAGTACATGGATTAGTTTATAATTCAAATTTCCTATGGCCTGTTGTGTATAGAAATATATTTGATTTTGTATATTGTCAATTTTCTTAACTTATTAGTAGTTACAGTAGCATTTTGGCAGATGCCTGAGGCTGGTTTACATAGGCTATCACATATGCAAATAGAGCTTTATCTTTCCTTTCTGATGTATATATATATATATATATATATAACTTTTTTTGTTGTTTTTCCTTATCTTATTTCCCTGACTAGGGAATAAGCTCTATGTGCTTATTTCCAGTAGCACATAGAGTAGAAATGATGAGTGAGTTTTCTTTCTGTTTCTTACGTTAGGAAGAAAGCTTTATTCCTTCATCATTTAGCATTATGCTAGCTGTATAATTTTAAAAGATGGTTTTCTATTGGGTTGAATAAATTCTCTTGTTTTTCATTTTAATTTTTTAATTTTTTTTTACCTTTTTAACTAATGGAGGTTGATTTTTTTCAAATGCTTTTTATGTATATATTGAGGAGATCATATGGTTTTTCCTTTCTAGTCTATTCATATAATGAATTGCGTTGATTAATTTTCACATACCAAACCAACCTTAAATGCTCTAATAAACTTCTTGCTCAGGATCTAATTGCATTATGTAATCATATTCATTATGTGATATATATGTATGTATATATATATATATATATATATATACACACGCACACATATACATATATACATACACACATATCATACTATTTGAATTTGCTTCACTAATATTCTCAAGAATATTTGGGCTGTTTTATGAAGAAAAATCATAGTTTTCTCTTTTTGGTAATAGCTTTGTCATGTTTTGATATAAGAATAACTTTGTAAAATGAGTTTGGAAAGGTTTTGTCCTTAATCTTCTGAATAATTATTGTAGAATTGGCATTATTTGTCTTTAGATGTTTTATTGATTCTACCATTGAAACCATTTGAACCTGGGGGTTTCTTTGTCGAAGAACTTAAACTACAAGTTCAATATATTTAGAAGGCTCAAAACTACCCAGTTTATTTATTTATTTATGAGTGAAATTTGGAGATCTTAACTTACAAATTTATCTTTTCCCATATTATCATATTTATGGGCATAGAATTCTTAATATATACATATTTTCCATTTACTACAGGATCTACATTTATGTTCCATTGCTTATGTAAGCTGTATTTAATATGTATCTTTTGTCTTTTTCTTACAATTAATCTAGATAAAAGCTTATCAAAGTTATTTATATTGTCACACCACCTTTGGTTTCATTTATTTCATTATTATTAAAAAAATTTTTTTTAAATGTTTATTCTTGAGAGAGAGAGACAGAGCATGAGCAGGGGAGGGGCAGAGAGAGAGGGAGACACAGATCTGAAACAGGCTCCAGGCTTTGAGCTGTCAGCACAGAACCTGATGCAGGCTCGAACCCAGGAACCGTGAGATCATGACCTGAACCAAAGTCGGTCATTTAAGCTTAACCGACTGAGCCACCCAGGCGCCCCATATTTACTCTATTATAATTTTAATGATTTCTAAGTTAATGAATTTAGTGACATAAAACAATGTATATTTATTATATCACTGTTTCTGTCATTCAGTACTAATTTTTTCATTTTTCAACCCTAATTATTGTTTTCTTATTTATATATGGTGTGCCATATATTGAGTAAGTTTTTGAAGTTAATTCGCCTTTTTACAGTGTTTGGAGGTACAGTTGGCTTATGTTAAATTCTATATACTTAATTTTTTTTAACACTTATTTTGGAGAGAGACAGAGTGCATGCATGCACACATGGGGGAGGGGCTGAAAGAGTGAGACAGAGGATCTGAAGCACTTGCTCAAGCAGATGTGGAGCTCAAATTCACAAACTGTGAGATCATGACTTGAGCCAAAATCAAGAGTTGGCCATGTAATGGACTGAGCCTCTCAGGCGCCCCTAAATCACATATACTTAAATTGGATATGTAGTAAAAGCTTGGTTCGGGAACATAATTCATTCTGGAAGCATGCTTGTAATCCAAAGTGCTTGTTTATCAAAGCAGATTTCAAGAGCCTTTGGCTCAGTGTGATCATGTGTTGTTCTGCATCACGAACTACTCATATTGTAAGACATCACTTGTTTATCAAGTTAAAATATATTAGAAATGTTTGCTCATCTTGTGGAACCCTGGCAGAACAAATTACTCGCAATCCAAGGCTTTACTGTATTTTGATAAAGGTATGCACCTGTAAAAACAGCCTCACGATGAAAATAATTAAAAAGTCTCTTTACCACCACCTCATCTCCAGACAAGTGATTGATCCACTTTCTGTCACTCTAGATTAGTTTCCATCCTCTATAATTTATATAAATGGAGTGCAGCTACAGGTACTCCTTCTTGTCTGGCTTCTTTCATTGAGAATAATTATCTTGAGATTTCATCCATGTTGCTGTCTGTATCACTAGCTCCTTCTTTTTTATTGCTGAACTCTATTCCATTTATAGATATGCCAAAGTTTGCTTATCCATTGACTAACTTATGGACATTTGGAGTGTTTTCACTTTTTTGTTATTATGAATAACGTTCCTGTAAACATTCACATCTATGTCTTTGTATGGACATGTGTGTTTCATGTCTCTTGGGTGAGTTTGTAGAAGTGAGACTGTTGGGGCGGGTTACATGGTAAATTTATGTTTAACATTTTAAGGAACTCTAAAGTTGTTTTTGCACAATGGCTGCACCATCTTCCATGCCCAGCAGCAATTATGAATGCTCGGACAATTTTAAGTGTTCCCAAGGATGTGACAAAGCCATCACATTCACACATTGCTGGGCCCAGGGCTGTTTGTAGAGCCTCGCTGAATCCTCTGTTCAGGGTACACAACACTGCAATCAAGATGGCAAGCAAGCTGTGTTCTCCTCTGTAGTTTGGCATCCTTTTCCAAATGTATTCAAGTTGGAAGAATTCAGTTCCTTGTGATTGCAGAACTAGAAGCCACCCCTGTTCTTAGCCAGTTTACAACATAGCTGCTTGTTGTTGTTGTTGTTGTTTTAAGTAATCAGGAGAGAGTCTCTGAACCTAGACCCTCTTTTCAAGGACTCCCCTAATTCAGTCAGGTTCACTAAGATAGTTTTTTTTTCTTCATTAAATTAAAAGTAACTGATGGGATATCTTAATTATAGCCACAAAATGTTCACCTTTGCCACATAAGATAATAATCCCAGGCATCCCATCTCATCACTTTTGCCATATTCTCTTAGTGAGAAGCAAGTTATAGGTTCAGTCCACACTCGAGGGGTGTGTATTATACAATGGCAGAAGTCATCGGGGGTAATTTTAGTATTCTATCCACCACACCCCCTTCTGCTCACTTGGAACCTAATTTGCTTTTTATTATTAACTTCTTGAAGTCTAGGCTTACACCATGGATTGAGAATTTCCTTCGCCTCCAATGCAGACACTTAAAGCTGTCAGCATCTGGGCACGACTGTAGCTGCGGTTTACGTGTTATGATGCACTACCATTTCATTTTCCTCCAGCGAAAATTGTTTTCTAATTTTTTCTTTCGAGTTATTTCTTCAATTGGGGGTTTAGAAACATCTTTCTCAATATTATAACATTTGAGGAACTGCAAAATCTTTTTGTGATTAATTTATATTTTTATGCTATTGTGGTCAATCGCACCCCTCATAGGGTATCAACTATTTTTAATTGATTGAGAATTTGTTTTTCAGCCCACAACATGCTCAATGCTCTGTGGGCACTCAAATGCCAATACTCTGTGGGCACTTGAAAATCATGTATATTCTGCTATGGTTGTAGGAAGTACTCTAAAATTTTTAATCAGGGCCAGTTTGAGAGTATTATCAAAATCTGTTCTATTATCCCTCAGTTTTTGCCTCTCAGATCTCTTACCTTATCTTTCTGATGAAAACCCAGTAGAGGCACAGGGAAAAGAGTGGCGAGCAGGGCAGACCCCCCTGTAGTCAGAGGCTCTCAGGGATCATAAACTTTTATGCTTGCCTGCACTTGTCCTTTAAGAATTCATTAAAATTTCATTTGATTTTTTCTAGCCGGGTTTATGGTCGCCCCCTCTCCCACCAATGCTCTGCCAAAGGTGAAACAATTTTATGTGACCTGTCTCTCTTCAGAGGGGCTTTTATCACCTTTGGAATCCAGTTCACCTTGTGAACTTCACTGTGATGGAATTTGAAAAATGAGTTTTCCCGTTTTTAGGACAGCACCGATCTTCTCTTGTGGTTTTCTACCTCCTAAGTACGAGCAGAACCATAAAACTTTGGGGCTTTGAAACTGCCAGCAATGTTTCTGCACCCTCCCCAGCCAGGAGGAGCCTGGAGGGAGACTAGGTGGGCTCCCCACAGGCCTCTGTGCTCCTCCAAAACTGGTCCCCAGTCTGGCAGCTGACGGTCAAGTACGTTTTGAAAGATTGAAAATTCTCAGCACAATGAATACAAAAATGGGTCCTTGCTGATAAGTGATGGGAATGATAAATGATATGATGTTGGAAATCAGTGTTGTAAAAAGCAAACTAGTATTTATCCCACAAAATCTAATTCGTCCTCTCGCTATAGGTAATTCCGAGGGCTTTTGTGAGGAGAAAGAAACACCTGTCACAGGTCATACGGAGCTCTAAGGAACCACCTCTAAATTGTCCACTCTCTTGCTGTTTGTGGTTTTCACGAGAAAAAGAAAAAGTGGTGCAAAGATCTCCAGAAAGATACATCCTCAGCCATTAACTCAGCAGCGGGGGAGGCTGGCTTGTTATTTAGTGAGTATCTGCGTGTACATATGTGTGCACACATGTGAACGTGCGTTGTGTAAGAGACAGAATTCCTCGTGGAATACTCAGTACCTAGTTACAAAACAAGAAAACACCTGTTAGCTTTTAAAGTGAGATACAATCCAGATTACATATTATCAGGAAACAGTTTATTTTCCATTGCTCTTTATAGTGCAGTGCGAATTACCATAAGTAATGTATTTTCTAAAGCAACTTTAAATGAAAACAATACTATATTATGAAATCTTATAAGCCTATAAAGGAAATAAAAAAGAGTACACTAGCTTAGGAAGGACTGTAAGGGTCACGGAAAGTGAGCCTGGAGTTTCTTCAAACCTTTAAGGCCAGACTGGCAGAAAAGACCTTCTTGTTCCATGAGCCAATCCAATCCTGATTATACTTTCTATGTGCAATTTGTTTAAAAAACCTAATCATCCTCTCCTGCTCCAGATATAACCTCTCCACCCCATGTGGTTTATATTATGTAAATGGAATCAGAAATGTAATAGCTCAAATTTGATTATCGCCGCTTGCTGCCCATGGTATCATTCAAAGTGCAGGTTGACACATGGGCTTCTGGTTTATGGGACCGCATGTCATAAGCGTATTAGTTAAGGCAGTAACAGGTCCTGCTTGATTTTACACCAAAACTGGCAAAACGCATATTTGTAAAATATGCTAAGCGCCCTAACAAGTAACTTCCAAATCTCGGTGGCTTATGCGAGTTTCTTGTCTGCATCTCAGAGGTGGGTAGGTTGGCTGGGGGCAGGAAGGGTCCCGCAGTCCCGTCCTTGGGCTCTCCCCGCCCTTCACTGGGTCCTTTGGCTGATGAGCTAGAGGGCTTTCACTGAAGACCTAAGAGAGGCGCAGAGAGGCCAGCCCGCTGCACCCGCCCTTGCGCACTTTTCACTGGGCACACCTGTCACATGGCCAGTCCTTCGAAGGGGATTGCAGAAAGCTGTCGCAGCACGTGATCGGGTCCCAAAGGGGTGTGGTTAATGGAGACACTTTTCCTGCAGGCCAATAAAATACAGACTTATCAGAGAAGTACCTATTAAAAATAATGTTTTATGTGGCCAGTGTTTTAAGCTTTTACCACAAAACATTGTCAAAACACAATGAATCACTAAGAATGTGGAAAGTTGACTTCAGAAGTGGAAAATAATTTTAAAAACGGCACATAAAAAACTGTATTCAATACCTAATCTTCCAATCGTGTAAGTCACGGGGCAGTAGCCAAGTGGCAAGCAAATGAGAGATGAAAGGAAAATGCTTCCTCATTTCTTTCCCGTCCTTGGTCCTGGCGGTAGAGTTTTCTAGCAAGTCTGCAGAGATGCTACAGATAATCACAGAGCCACTGCGGGAATTTGGAGTATTCACATCGCTACCGATCGGAGAATCCTTGGGAGCACACGTGTTGTAACCCAGCCAGACTATTCCTAAGGGAGAGTTTATGGAAACTGGCGGTAGGCACAATTGCCACAAGCCATGTGGGGTTTGCTAATGATTACAGAGTAGAATCAGCTCCATGTAGAAGAAGAACCCATTGCATCATATGTCTACCCTTAATATGAGATATTCTAGGTTTCCCATATGCATTGCTTTTTGTCGTTATTAAATCACCCTAAATGTATTGTCATCAACATTATGTATCACAGATGATGATAGATTTTAGTAAAGGATAAATTTTTTTTACGTATTTCACCACACAATAAATCTGAGGACACACAGAAGAGCAAAGTGTGAAATAGAATAAAATATCACTGATGATCCACTTCATGGACCCAACAGTTAGTGTCTAGGAATATAGTTTTTCAAAATCCTTTTCTCTATTTTATTGTTGATTGCACTATCTGTTGAGGATGATCTTTTGAGCAGTCCATTCATTTTATTATCTATTTCCTCTGGTAAATTTATTTTAAACATTGTTCAAATCAGTTTGATTTACTTTTATTTAGTGTATTACACAATTCATTAGTTACTTATCTTTACACAGAATAGACCTCTGGCAAAAAGAGGTACTGAGACCTCTATCCTAAACTCACCATTTCACAGGTGACTTAAAAAAAAAAAAAAATGAGTCACGTAGATCCTGAGCTATAAGGATCCACAAATGGCACCTCCCATTTCCCTAGGCTATAAAGAGCACCTAAATGCCTCGAACTCTCCCAAGTTCCCAAGAGCAAAATGTCTACTGGGCTCTTTTTTTTTTTTTCTTAGAATTGCATATTTAGTCGTGTTTCTAGCAATCACGCTGTGTCATTTACAAATGGGGGCTCATAAATATTCCAGCTTGCACTGTCTTGCATATGGAGCGTTCACATTTGATGGTGTAATTTCATTTTGGTTAAGGAAAATTTTATGCATTTGGGATCCTTTTAGTTCTCAACATGATTAAACCTAGTGTTGTAGCTAAAAAGCTCTTATGGCAATTTATCACTTGTTGGCTTAAAGAAACTTTCATTCCTTTATTCCGTGACATCGTTTTCTTTCCTGGTTGCACAACAGATTTTTCACTTAAAGACACTTTTCTCTTCTCACACTCTATCTCGGTTACTGCCCATGTCCTCTTTCCTTCCAAATGTTTTGTTACATTTCCCTTGTGCCAGATCCAAGAGAGTACTTCTACGAAGAAAGAGACAGTTTCTCCATTTCATAATTCAACAAAATTCCTTAGTCTTCCTTTTGCTATGCATGTCTTTTACTAAAATGCATTAGTAGTTACAAAAGATAATCCGCTCACCCACAAACAATTGTACTCAAATACAAACAATTGAAAATAATCTTCATTTCCCAAAGGCCTAGCATATACTTTGATTCATTTTTGGTGTTTGAAATTAATTATTTAACTTAATGTTTGTGGCTTCTAACCTAGAAGAGTGCTTATTTTATTTTATAAAAAGGAAACTGAGGATATTAGGGCTTGTATAAATTTCCTAGAGTTCAAATCTGATAAATAGAAGCAAACTTTACTTCCAGACTTGACTTACTCAAAATCTTCAACTTATTACCACCTTGCAATCTTGCCTGGCTCCAGAATGTCCTGACAGAAGTGTTGTTAGTAGAAAAAAAAAAAAGGAAAATCAACGATAAATTTAAGGAACTGTGTCACCTATTATATCTATTACTGCTCCTTTCTCAGACTATCACAAAGACTTGAGAGCTTCCTGTGCCCCAAATCAAGAAACTGTTTTGGGGTACAGGTAATGTAGCTTGCTGATTGCCTCATTATGATATCTATCTACTAATTTTAAAAATAGAAATGGTGAAAATATCTTAAAATGTTTTGTCAATAATTTTTTAAAGTTTAAAACAGTTTCACAGATTCGCAGAAAATCTCCCTATGTTTTATAATTCATTTTATCTCATTTTGTCTTTTGAGAGTATATATGGTTTTCAGAACATACCTGGTCTAGTTTGTTCTCTTCTTTAGCAGAGTTACGTTATTCATTTTAAATACAGTAGAATCTATTTGTTTGTATTTGTAGTGTACCTGTTTGTCACCCACATTGCTGATGTGACTTTATTTTTGTGTATAAAACCCCTGGCATGATTCTAAAAGAACTCTATGCGGAGGAAAGCTCTAAGCAGCGTCTCTCTAAGCAGCGTCCCTCTCTCATCCATTTTACCCATTGTCCCAAGCTCCCTGCAGAGAATCGAGTTCATTGGGTACAGATTCAGCCTCCCTGTGTTTCTTTTCTTGCACAAATATGCATATACAGGTGTATTTCTTATCCCAACGTTTTTGTTTGTTTGTTTGTTTTGTTTTGTTTTCTTACACAAAAAGTAGCACACGACAGATACTCCTTTGAATGTTGTGCTTACCCATATCTGGCTTTTTTCACTGCAGCCTGTGGGCCAAATAAAGCCCATCACCTGTAAGCTGAATTTTTACCTTTTTAAGCATTGTAGGAAGAAAAGAAAAAAAAAATGTTACAGAGATTTAACGTGCCTAGCAAGGGGCACCTGGGTGGCGCAGTCGGTTAAGTGTCCGACTTCAGCCAGGTCACGATCTCGCGGTCCGTGAGTTCGAGCCCCGCGTCAGGCTCTGGGCTGATGGCTCAGAGCCTGGAGCCTGTTTCCGATTCTGTGTCTCCCTCTCTCTCTGCCCCTCCCCCATTCATGCTCTGTCTCTCTCTCTCCCCAAAATAAATAAACGTTGAAAAAAAAATTAAAAAAAAAAAATAACGTGCCTAGCAAGCTGGAAACCTGACGGTAAGTCAGGTAAGACTGAGCCACCCAGGCACCCTGATGGTGAAATCCTTTAAGAGCACGTTTTTTAAAAATGTTTATTTATTTTTGAGAGAGAGAGAACATGAGCAGGGGAGGGGCAGAGAAAGAGAGAGACACAGAATCCAAAGAAGGCTCCGTGCTCTGAGCTGTCAGCACAGAACCCAATGTGGGACTCAAACTCATGAACTATGAGATTATGACCTGAGCTTAAGTGGAATGCTTAACTGACAGAGCCACCCAGGTGCCCCTCAATCTATTGGGTTCTAAATTTTAATTTTTTAATGGTTTATTTATTTTTGAGAGAGAGAGAAAGAGAGAGCAAGGAGGGGCAGAGAGAGAGAGAGAGAGAGAGGCAGACACAGAATCCCAAGCAGGCTCCAGGCTCTGAGCTGTCAGCACAGAGCCTGAAGCGGGGCTTGAACTCACGAACCACAAGATCATGACCTGAGCTGAAGTCACTCGACCGACTGAGCCACCCAGGCGCCCCCCAAAAAGAGCACTTTTAAAGTACATTTGGGCTGGATGTCCTCTAGTTCTTGAGCAGAAAGAGTTCTTGATGTATTTTGAATACAAATCCTTATCCACATTGTGTGATTTGCAGTTGTTTCCTCCCTGTTTACGTAATGGCTGCCAGCAGAGGATCCCCTGCCTCAACTGTCTCCTTCGAGCAGCTTCCATTCCTGCACCGTCCATTTCCTGGAGAGCAGGTAAGAAGGGAGGAGAAGTATGTGTCTAGCCCCTGCTACCTTTACCTCCACATATTCTAGTTATTTAGTGTCCACTTGAGCTGCCTTAGTTTTTTGTCGGGTTCTTCCATAGTCACTCAGTTGTGTTCGTGCCTTGGGTCTAAGACTTTTAGGATCATGACACCCAAATTCAAGGTCGTGTGTTTTCTGTTTGAAGACTGAATGTTTTCACACTTGTCCTCAGGCTATTTCCTCGCTCAAGTCTGGATTCTTCTGTTTCATGAAACTCAAAAGTATGGTAACAGTAACTGTGTATGTACTTATTTGTTAAAAATAGAGTTTTAACTTATTTTTATTTTTTGTTAGTAGGATTGTGAGAGAGTGAGTGGCACCTTTCAGAATGTTCTTCCTTGGGGCGCCTGGGTGGCTCAGTAGGTTAAGGAGCTGACTCTTGATTTCGGCTCAGGTCATGATCTCACAGTTTGTGGGTTCGAGCCTTGCATGGGACTCTGAGCTGACAGCACAGAGCCTGCTCGGGATTCTCTGTCTCCCTCTCTCTGTCCGTCTCCTGCACTGTATCTCTCATTGTCTGTCTCAAAAATAAATAAACATTAAAAAAAAATGTTCTTCCTTGACTTTCCTTGCCAAATTTAGGAAGGAATACTTTCTCAATAAGGGGGCAGGAGATGGGGTTGGGGGAAGGGAAGAAAGAGAGAGACACGGAGAGATGTGTGTCCAATTTACTTTTTCATTGTATGAAGCTAGTTGGTGCAAAGCAGTGTCTGTCAACTTTTCTCTTCTGTGTATTTTCTCCACTTCTTGTAGGTTTTTTGTTCTACCAGAAGAAATGCAACGGTTTTGAGTCTCAGAGTAGGAGCATATCATTTTCTTACGTGGCACTAAGTATTAAATTCGCATTCAGTAGTAGACTTGGAAAGATTCTATACAGCAATAAGTCACAACGATTTTAATTTTGTTGATTTTTCCTTTAGTCTTTACTCCTAGTTTGTTGAATAAATTAAGTTTATCTCTTCTGGTAGTGATCTGTCAGCTTTAATCAATTTTCATAAGATTTGTTTTATGTGAACTCCAGGGGCTTTACCACTACTATGCTTGTAGTTCATACAACCAATTACCTTGATATTAGGTAGTATTTACTTAATTAGAATTATAATAAAATGATAAAAATAAAACAATATTTATGTGTTTAGAAGTAATATGTGTAGCTAAATGGAATTTTAGACTATATTTATTATGCCATAAAATGTCTTAACATCATTGTAAATAATAGTGACTTAGTAATTAACTGTACCTGTATAGTCCCTGGAGAAAAATAAAAATGAGAGGAAATTGCAATCACTTTAGTAATTTGTGACCCAATAATTTATTGGAGTTTGGTAAGATTACAGATTAATATTGTGTTTTTAGTTATTTGCAGACAGAAATCTTGCCAAAACTATGCAAATAACAGGGGTGGTGAGATGCTTAAATATCATGTCCAAGCCTGATTGTATAGGCAATTTGAATATTAATTGGAGTAGGTAGGCGAAGTAGAACATCAATCTCGTGAAGTCAGGTCACCTTGACAATGGACTTGTGTGGTTAGGAATTCTGTCTTCCAATTGATAAGTCCTCTTTACTGATTCACTTCTGTTGGGGAACATTTCTACTTGTGAGATTGATAAGAATTAGAATTTCAAACAGAGGGTTCACCTGACATTTACTTTTGAAACCGTACAAATGTAAGACTTACCACCTCTGGTCTTAATGGAATGGGTTACATTTGTAAAATATTTCAAATTTCTCAAATACTTAAAATGTTGAACAATGCTTACTACTTGCTACCTTAATACATATTTGAATTTGTTATTTTTTTTTCAAATGGATGTTTTAGTTTTAATTTAGTTTTATTTGGGTTTTTTCTTGATTAAAAAAACACTTGAACATATAACAGTATTATATTTTCTTTTTAGATTTATCTTCTTCCAATCCATATATTAATGGGTTAATTATCAATATTAATTAGCTTAGAACACTATAGATCATCATGTAACATGACCATCAGTATTATATTAAAACGCTATTCCAATCAAATTAAATGTGAAAAAGACTTATAGGACTTAGGATTTCTAGTTTTTCAGACTTATAGGATTTCTAGTTCTAATTAGTTAACTGCTAGCCCTTTCTTTGATTCCCCTCTAACATTAAACTTCCTTCATTTTTAGCTACTTTGGTTCCTGATCTGTATTTTCTCAAAATTCTACAGATTTGAGTCACTCCGTTAATGGGGAGAAGAATAACCTTTGTGCATTTTCTGACAGCTTCTATCAGTCCTGTTTTTGTAATGTCAATAAATAATAAATAATAAATAATATATAATAAATAATAAAATACCATAGAAAATCATTCATGTCAGAGGTAGATTTCAACTAATGTGGTCCAGTGATAAAACTGGGACTAGATTTTTATTTTGTGGTATGTGGTGTGAATCTCAGAATAAGATTTAGTTAAAAAAATATATATATATATAATAGAATTGTATTATATCCACATATGAGTGCATAAACTTTACATTGATAGATTTTCCATAAAAGGATATTAATTTATCATGAACTAATGTGCATAAAACATAAGTTCTTCTCATTGTAATTATGTAATTTTCAGCAAACTTTTCCCTATTCATTACAAGATACACATGAATCTAATAAATAATATAAATCTGAATATCTTCATCAAACCCTGTTTCTTATCTTCTTTGGTCTCTGGATTACTGAGCTGCAGATTCTCAATTTGAAAGTCATGACAACTTTGAACACTTGATGAACATTTTTCAGAAGTTGATTCACAAAAATTAAAAGAAAACAACAACAACGCTTCAGAAAAATTTCCTCTTGACTTATATTAGATCGGAAAGCTTCCTTGATTTTTCTGACAAACTTGTATTAAAAAAAAAATCAGTAACCTTCAGCAGACATTCAGCAGGACTTGACAAAGTTTTGATTGAGGAAAGATTGATTCTCTAAAGTTTGAGTGGTCAGACATGCACTGAATTTGCTGCGGTTCATTGCTATATCCCAGAAAGGATTTCTAGCCATTCTCGCCTAATGAGCTTATTAGTAAAAGGCTGAAAGGATCACAGATTGTCTATCAAGGAAGATTGTCAGTCACAAGCTGTTAGCAACTCTGCTGTGATTTATACACCATGAGTAAAGAACAGAATGGTGCTAAAATGCTGCTTATTATGTCCCACAGCTTGTGCAGTAACACAAATAAAGTATGTGGAGCAAAGGTTTAAAGGGGAAAAATAAGTTCTGAAGAAGAAAATCAAAGGAAATTAGACAGAATAGTGCTTTACCACCTCCCATTTCCTTTAGTGGTAATTATAATGCAGAGGAGAAATCAGGGCAGCTGCAACAATAATAGCCAAAGTCCAAAATGACGCCATTAAGGTCGAGTTGGGGGAAAAAAAAAAAAACTAAACAAACTAAAAGTCTGATCAACTGCTGTTAGCAACAGGTAGAACTGAATTTTCTCCTTGGAGATATTTTTTCCCCCATAATTTTGGAATTCTCCATTCTACAGCCTTTCATTTGTGCCTTAGTTAAGCTTTAAAATTAGTATTTTGGTGATGTGTTGAGTATGATTTTATATATATATATATATACACACATATGTATATGTAATTTGTGATGTAATTATAGAACACACACACGTATATATGTAATTTGTGATAAAAATTATAGAACACACAAAAAATTCAGACTGGAATATACGCACCAATATTTCCAGTGGCTCCCTGTTATATTTGTATTTACTGAGACTTTTAATAACTCCATATTCTTCCAGTAGCTAATGTTTTTAGATAGGCAGTACATTTTATTTTTTTGGTAATGATATAAAAATTAATGCCTTTGCTACATTCTGTCTTTTTTAGCTTAGCAACATTCCCATCTCACTGTGAGTTCTGTTGTATGATGTATAGGGAAGCCTGTGTAAGAGTAGGAGTTATATGGCTAAATGGCTCCCCACCTGCCGCAGCCACTAACTGAGGATTAGGAGTGCAGCTTGGTCTTGTGGGACTGTAAACTCTCTTCACTGAGGGTGTTGAATTTCCTGATAAAAGAAGTCATCAACCGCAAGCACGATAGAGACAGCTGCCCAGGAGCCCTCAGAGAAAGATCAGAATCAGCTAAAGCTCATTTCTTCCAGACATTTCCATTCTCTTACCTGTTGGCCAGTGAAAGGTACTGTACTGCCCTGTCATCAGGCACTTGACAGGGATCTTTGTTAGAAAGCTCTCCTTTACATATAGTCAATGAGAGTCTATATTACTAATGCAGCGATTTGGAATTCTCTGAAATCACTGAAAAGGAGCCTGACCAACAATGAATAAAGGAATGAAAAAATAAAGGATAAAGTGAAGACAGCTGATGATGCGCATGCAGCACAGGATGTGATAACTTCATCATGGGACACAGTGATAAATATGTGATAAAGCTAGAAAACGTGCAGGTTGTAAATGTTATCACTTCTATTATATGTGCTATTCAAGAATATGGTAGTCTTTGTTTTGTGTATATTGCCTGAAAACTCACAAATTATTGATGTAGGTTACTTTTGCAGGAGAAAACGCATATTACATTAACAGCAATCACATGTGCAATATAGCCTTTTTAATTATAAATTTCTCTACGAATATAAAATCTCTGTAGATCCTGCTCATCTCATGTAAATATAAAGAAGTAATGTATACATTATCATAACATTTCTAAATTTAAAATTGGGTGCGGTTTATTTATATTTGG